>NC_085141.1:198999628-199164628 GCF_024139115.2 Armigeres subalbatus
TTCCTGCCATAAGGCCCTTTTTTGCACAAATTCCTTCGAACTCAAGCTTATTCGTCGTTTCTGACCCTTTTGAAACAGGATCATTTTTTTGAATTTTGGCCCTTTTGTTTGTAGGTAGTTTTAGTTCCTATTCGTGGTTTTTGGCCCTTTTGAATTTTGGGCCCTTCTGAACTAAGGTCGTTTTAGTTCCTCCTCCATAAGGCCCTTTTGCACTAATTCTGTCGAAATCAGGCTATTCGTATTTTTGGCCCTTTTAAAGTAATGATATTTTTAATTTTGGGTCTCCTGATCTAAGGCCATTTTGAATTTTTGGTCTTCCATTTTAGGGCGTTTTAGCTTCTGCAGGAGGCCCTTTGTAGCTAATCTTGTAAAACTTCAAGCTATTTCGTGGTTTTTGGCTCTTTGAAATAAGGTCACTTTGAATTTTGGCCCTTTTTGTTTCTTTCTTAACGTCGTTTTCGGCCCTTTTGCACTAAACTCAATTCCTCGGTTTTGGCCCCTTCTTGTACTAAGGCTGTTTTAGTCCCTGCCACAAGGCCCTTTTATGCTCATCTTTCCAAACTCAGGGCTTATTTATCGTTTTTTGCCCTTTTGAAGTAGGGCTGTTTTTGAATTATGGCCCTTCTGGTTTAGGTTGTTTTACTTCCTGCCATAAGGGCCTTTTGCACAAATCCTTTTCGAACTCGTTTATCTGTTTTGACCCTTTTGTTTGTAGGTCGTTTTAGTCCCTATTCGTGGTTTCTTTTGAATGTTCGTGGTTTTTGGCCCTTTGAATTTGAGCCCTTCTTTCCTTCCATAAGGCCCTTTTGCACTCAATTCTAATCGAAATCAGGCTATTCGTGGTTGTTGGCCCTTTAAGTAATGCCCTTTAAAACTTGGGCCTCTCTGATGCAAGGCCGTTTTGCACTAATCTTTCGGAATTCAAGCCCGTTTTGCACTCAATCTTTCACATGGAATTCATGTTTTTGGCCCTTGTAAAGTTAACCCTTTTGAATTTTTGGCCCTTCTGATCTAAGGCCATTTTGAATTTTTGGTTCTTCTATTTTAGGCTCCTAACATAAGGTCTTTTGTACTAAGCCTTTCAAACTTAAACTATTCGTGGTTTTTGCTTGCCCTTTTCAAGTAAGGTGTCACTTTGAATTCTTGGTCCTCTTTTGTTCCAAGCCCTGTTTTAGACCCTTTGCACTAAACTTAATTTTCGGTTTTGGCACTTCTGTACTAAAGCTGTTTTAGTCCCTGCCATAAGGCCCTTTTGTGCTCATCTTATCACAAACTCAGGCTATTTATCGTTTTTTCTTTCATATGGCCCTTTTGCACTTATTCTGTCGAAATCAGGCTATTCAAAGCTTTTGGCCCTTTTTGCTAATGCTGTTTTAAATTTGGCCCTTCTGATGCAAGGCCAACTCAGGCTATTTATCGTTTTTGGCCCTTTTGAATTATGGCCGTTCTGTTCTAGGTCGTTTTAGTTCCTGCCGTCAGGTCCTTTTGCACAAATTCCTTCAAACTCAAGCTATTCGTCGTTTTTGGCCCTTTTGAAGTAGAATCATTTTGAATTTTGGCCCTTCTGTTTGTAGGTCGTTTTAGTCCCTATTCGTGGTTTTTGGCCCTTTTGAATTTGGGCCCTTCTTTCCTTTCATAAGGCCCTTTTGCACTAATTCTGTCGAAATCAGGCTATTCGTGCTTTTTGTTTTTGTAACCTTTAAAATTTGGCCCTTCTGATGCAAGGCTGTTTTGCACTCATCTTTCGGAATTCAAGCTATTTGTGGTTTTTGGCCCTTGTAAAGTAATACCCTTTTGAATTTTGGGTTCTTCTGATCTAAGGCCATTTTGAATTTTGGCCCTTCTATTTTAGGGCCGTTTTAGCTCCTGCATAAGGCCCTTTTGTACTAATCCTTTCTGAACTTAAGCTATTCGTGGTTTTTGGCCCTTTTTGAAGTAAGGTTACTTTGAATTTTGGCCCTTTTGTTTCAAGCTCGTTTTAGGCCCTTTTCACTAAACTCAATTCTCGGTTTTGGCCCATCTGTACTAAAGCCGTTTTAGTCCCCTGCCACAAGGCCCTTTTTGCGCTCATCTTTCCAAACTCAGGCTATTTATCGTTTTTGGCCCTTTTGAAGCAGGGCTCTTTTGAATTATGGCCCTTCTGGTCTAAGGTCATTTTAGTTCCTGCCATAAGGCCCTTTTGCACAAATCCTTTCGAACTCAAGTTGTTCGTCGTTTTGGCCCTTTTGAAAAAGGATCATTTTTGAATTTTGGCCCTTTTGTAGGTCGTTTTAGTCCTTATTCGTGGTTTTTGGCCCTTTTGAATTTGAGCCCTTCTGAACTAAGGTCGTTTTAGTTCCTTTCATAAGGCCTCTTTTGCACTAATTCTGTCGAAATCAGGTTATTCGTTGGTTTTTGGCCCTTGTTTAGTAAGGCCCTTTTAAAATTTGGCCCTTCTGATGTAAGGCCGTTTAGCACTCATTTTTCGAATTCAAGCTATTTGTGATTTTTGGCCCTTGTAAAGTTAAACCTTTTGAATTTTGGCCCTTCTGTTCTAAGGCTATTTTGAATTTAGGCCCTTCTATTTAGGCTGTTTTAGCTCCTGCATATGCCCTTTTGTTCTAATCCTTTCAAACTATAGCTATTCGTGGTTTTGGCCCTTTCAAAATAAGGTCACTTTGAATTTTGACCTTTTATTTCAAGTTCGTTTTAGGTCTTTTGTTTTAACTCAATTCTCGGTTTCTGGCCCTTCTGTACTAAGGCTGTTTTAGTCCCTGCCACAAGGCCCTTTGCGCTCATCTTTCCAAACTCAGGCTATTTATCGTTTTTGGCCCTTTTGAATTATGGCCCTTCTGTTCTTAGGTCGTTTTAGTTCCTGCCATAAGGCCCTTTTTGCACAAATCCTTCAAACTCAAGCTATTCCTCATTTTTGGCCCTTTTTGTTTGTAGGTCGTTTTAGTCCCTTATTCGCCGTTTTAGTCCCTATTCGTGGTTTTTGGCCCTTTTTGAAATTGGGCCCTTCTGAACTAAGGTCGTTTTAGTTAACTTTTTTTTCATAAGGTCTTTTTTGCATTAATTCTGTCGAAATTCAGGCTATTCGTGGTTTTGGGCCCTTTTTAATGTTTGAGGTCCTCCTTAGCTGTGCGGTAAGACGCGCGGCTACAAAGCAAGACCATGCTGAGGGTGGTTGGCTTCGATTCCCGGTGCCGGTCTAGGCAATTTTGTGGTTTTGGCCCTTTTGAAATAAGGTCACTTTTGAATTTTGGCCCTTTTGTTTCTTTTTCGTCGTTTTTGGCCCTTTGATGTAGGATCATTTTGAATTTTGGCCATTTTGTTTGTAAGTCGTTTTAGTCCCTATTCGTGGTTTTTTAAATATTCGTGGTTTTTGAATCTTTTGAATTTGGGCGCTTCTATTCCTTTCATAAGGCCCTTTTTGCACTAATTCTGTCGAAATCAGGCTATTCGTGACTTTTTTGCCCTTTTTAAGTAATGCCCTTATAAAATTTTGGCCCTTCTGATGCAAGGCTGTTTTGCACTCATCTTTCGGAATTTAGCTATTTGTGGTTTTTGGCCGTTGTAAAGCAATACCCTTTTGAATTTTGGCTCCTTCTGATCTAAGGCCATTTTGAATTTTGGCCCTTCTCTTTTAGGCTCCTGTATAAGGCCCTTTTGTACTAATCCTTTCAAACTTAAGCTTATTCGTGGTTTTGGTCTTTTGAAAAGGTCACTTTGAATTTTTGGCCCTTTTGTTTCAAGCTCGTTTCAGGCCCTTTTGCACTAAACTCAATTCTCGGTTTTTGGCCCTTCTGTACTAAGGCCGTTGTAGTCCCTGGCTATTTATCGTTTTTGGCCCTTTTGAAGTAGGGCTCTTTTGAATTATGGCCCTTCTGGTCTAAGGTCGTTTTAGTTCCTGCCATAAGGCCCTTTTGCACAAATCCCTTCGAACTCAAGCTATTCCTCATTTTTGGCCCTTTTGATGCAGGATCATTTTGAATTTTGGCCCTTTTGTTTGTAAGTCGTTTTAGTGGTTTTTGAATATTCGTGGTTTTTGGCCCTTTTAAATTTGGGCCCTTCTTTCCTTTCACAAGGCCCTTTTGCACTAATTCTGTCGAAATCAGGCTATTCGTGGTTTTTGGCCCTTTTTAAGTAAGGCCCTTTTAAAATTTGGCCCTTCTGATGCAAGGCCGTTTTGCACTCATCTTTCGGAATTCAAGCTATTTGTGGTTTTTTGGTCTTTGTAAAGTAAGGCCCTTTTGAATTTTGGCCCTTCTGATCTAAGGCCATTTTGAATTTTGGCCCTTCTATTTTAGGCTGTTTTAGCTCCTGTGTAAGGCCCTTTTGTACTAATCCTTTCAAACTTAAGCTATTCGTGGTTTTTGGCCCTTTTGAAGTAAGATGACTTTGAATTTTGGCCCTTTTGTTTCAAGCTCGTTTTAGGCCCTTTTCACTAAACTCAATTCTCGGTTTTGGCCCTTCTGTACTAAGGCTGTTTAAGTCCCTGCCACAAGGCCCTTTTTGCGCGCATCTTTCCAAACTCAGGTTATTTATCGTTTTTGGCCCTTTGAATCATGGCCCTTCTGGTCTTAGGTCGTTTTAGTTCCTGCCATAAGGCCCTTTTGCACAAATCCTTCGAACTCAAGCTATTCCTCATTTTTTGGCCCTTTTGATGCAGGATCATTTTGAATTTTGGCCCTTTTGTTTGTAAGTCGTTTTAGTCCCTATTCGTGGTTTTGAATATTCGTGGTTTTTTGGCCCTTTTGAATTTGGGCCCTTCTTTTCCTTTCATAAGGCCCTTTTGCACTAATTCTGTCGAAATCAGGCTATTCGTGGTTTTTGGCCCTTTTTAAGTAAGGCCTTTTTAAAATTTGGCCCTTCTGATGCAAGGCCGTTTTGCACTCATCTTTCCGGAATTCAAGCTATTTGTGGTTTTTTGGCCCTTGTAAAATAAGGCCCTTTTGAATTTTGGCCTTCTGATCTAAGGCCATTTTGAATTTTGGCCCTTCTATTTTAGGGCCGTTTTAGCTCCTGCGTAAAGGCCCTTTTGTACTAATCCTTTCAAACTTAAGCTATTCGTGGTTTTTGGCCCTTTTGAAGTAAGATCACTTTGAATTTTGGCCCTTTTGTTTCAAGCTCGTTTTAGGCCCTTTTCACTAAACTCAATTCTCGGTTTTTGGCCCTTCTGTACTAAGGCCGTTTTAGTCCCTACAACATCTTTCCAAACTCAGGCTATTTATCGTTTTTGGCCCTTTTGAAGCAAGGCTCTTTTGAATTATGGCCCTTCTGGTCTTAGGTCGTTTTAGTCCCTGCCACAAGGCCCTTTTGCACAAATCCCTTCAAACTCAAGCTATTCTTCATTTTTGGCCCTTTTGATAAGGATCATTTTGAATTTGGCCCTTTTGTTTGTAAGTCGTTTTAGTCCCTATTCGTGGTTTTTGGCCCTTTTGAATTTGGGCCCTTCTGAACTAAGGTCGTTTTAGCTTTCATAAGGCCCTTTTGCATTAATTCTGTCGAAATCAGGCTATTCGTGGTTTTGGCCCTTTTAAGTAAGGCCCTTTTAAAATTTGGTCTTCTGATGCAAGGCCGTTTTGCACTCATCTTTCGGAATTCAAGTTATTTGTGGTTTTTTGGCCCTTGTAAAGTAAGGTCTTTTGAATTTTTCTTCTGATCTAAGGCCATTTTGAATTTTGGCCCTTCTATTTTAGGCTGTTTTAGCTCCTGCATGAGGCCCTTTGTACTAATCCTTTCAAACTTAAGCTATTCGTGGTTTTTGGCCCTTTTGAAATAAGGTCACTTTGAATTTTGGCCCTTTTGTTTCAAGCGTCGTTTTTGGCCCTTTTGATGGTGGAAACTCAATTTTGGTTTTTGGCCCTTCTGTACTTGTAGGTCGTTTTAGTCCCTATTCATCTTTCCAAACTCAGGCTATTTATAGTTTTGGTTTTTGAAGCAAGGCTCTTTTGAATTATGGCCTTCTGGTCTTAGGTCGTTTTAGTTCCTGCCATAAGGTCCTTTGCACAAATCCTTCGAATTCAGGCTATTCGTGACTTTTTGCCTTTTAAGTAAGGCCCTTTATAAAATTTGGCCCTTCTGATGTGGCTGTTTTGCACTCATCTTTCGGAATTCAAGCTATTTGTGGTTTTTGGCCTTGTAAAGTAATACCCTTTTGAATTTTGGCCCTTCTGATCTAAGGCCATTTTGAATTTTGGCCCTTCTATTTTAGGCCGTTTAAGCTCCTGCATAAGGCCCTTTTATACTAATCTTGTCAAACTTAAGTTATTCGTGGTTTTTGGCCCTTTTAAAGAAAGGTCACTTTGAATTTTGGCCCTTTTGTTTCAAGCTCGTTTTAGGCCCTTTTTGCACTAAACTCAATTCTCGGTTTTGGCCCTTCTGTACTAAGGCTGTTTTAGTCCCTGCCACAAGGCCCTTTTGCGCTCATCTTTCCAAACTCAGGCTATTTATCGTTTTTGGCCCTTTTTGAAGTAGGGCTCTTTTGAATTATGGCCCTTCTGGTCTAAGGTCGTTTTAGTTCCTGCCATAAGGCCCTTTTGCACAAATCCTTCGAACTCAAGCTATTCCTCATTTTGGCCCTTTTGATGCAGGATCATTTTGAATTTTGGCCTTTTGTTTGTAAGTCGTTTTAGTCCCTATTCGTGGTTTTTGAATATTCGTGGTTTTGGCCCTTTGAATTTGGGCCCTTCTTTCCTTTCACAAGGCCCTTTTGCACTAATTCTGTCGAAATCAGGCTATTCGTGGTTTTTGGCCCTTTTTAAGTAAGGCCCTTTTAAAATTTGGCCCTTCTGATGCAAGGCCGTTTTGCACTCATCTTTCGGAATTCAAGCTATTTGTGGTTTTTGGCCCTTGTAAAGTAAGGCCCTTTTGAATTTTGGCCCTTCTGATCTAAGGCCATTTTGAATTTTGGCCCTTCTATTTTAGGGCCGTTTTAGCTCCTGCGTAAGGCCCTTTGTACTAATCCTTTCAAACTTAAGCTATTCGTGGTTTTGGCCCTTTTGAAGTAAGATGACTTTGAATTTTGGCCCTTTTGTTTCAAGCTCGTTTTAGGCCCTTTTCACTAAACTCAATTCTCGGTTTCGGCCCTTCTGTACTAAGGCCGTTTAAGTCCCTGCCACAAGGCCCTTTTGCGCGCATCTTTCCAAACTCAGGCTATTCATCGTTTTTGGCCCTTTTGAATTATGGCCCTTCTGGTCTTAGGTCGTTTTAGTTCCTGCCATAAGGCCCTTTTGCACAAATCCCTTCGAACTCAAGCTATTCCTCATTTTTGGCCCTTTTGATGCAGGATCATTTTGAATTTTGGCCCTTTTGTTTGTAAGTCGTTTTAGTCCCTATTCGTGGTTTTTGAATATTCGTGGTTTTTGGCCCTTTTGAATTTGGGCCCTTCTTTCCTTTCACAAGGCCCTTTTGCACTAATTCTGTCGAAATCAGGCTATTCGTGGTTTTTGGCCCTTTTTAAGTAAGGCCCTTTTAAAATTTGGCCCTTCTGATGCAAGGCCGTTTTGCACTCATCTTTCGGAATTCAAGCTATTTGTGGTTTTTGGCCCTTCTGATCTAAGGCAATTTTGAATTTTGGCCCTTCTATTTTAGGCCGTTTTAGCTCCTGCGTAAGGCCCTTTTGTACTAATCCTTTCAAACTTAAGCTATTCGTGGTTTTTGGCCCTTTTGAAGTAAGATCACTTTGAATTTTGGCCCTTTTGTTTCAAGCTCGTTTTAGGCCCTTTTCACTAAACTCAATTCTCGGTTTTTGGCCCTTCTGTACTAAGGCCGTTTTAGTCCCTGCCACATCTTTCCAAACTCAGGCTATTTATAGTTTTGGCCCTTTTGAAGCAAGGCTCTTTTGAATTATGGCCCTTCTGATCTTAGGTCGTTTTAGTTCCTGCCATAAGGTCCTTTTGCACAAATCCCTTCGAATTCAAGCTATTCGTCGTTTTTGGCCCTTTTGAAAAAGGATCGTTTTAAATTTAGGCCCTTTTGTTTG
This sequence comes from Armigeres subalbatus, assembly GCF_024139115.2. Taxonomy (NCBI): domain Eukaryota; kingdom Metazoa; phylum Arthropoda; class Insecta; order Diptera; family Culicidae; genus Armigeres; species Armigeres subalbatus. The sequence goes on from NC_085141.1 coordinate 199,007,595, forward strand.
TAGGTCGTTTTAGTCCCTATTCGTGGTTTTTTGAATATTTGGTTAATTTGAGCCCATCTGAACTAAGGTCGTTTTAGTTGCTTTCATAAGGCCCTTTTGCACTAATTCTGTCGAAATCAGGCTATTCGTGGTTTTTGGCCCTTCTGATGTAAGGCCGTTTTGCACACATCTTTCGGAATTCAAGCTATTTGTGGTTTTTGGCCCTTGTAAAGTAATACCCTTTTGAATTTTTTCCCTTCTGATCTAAGGCCATTTTGAATTTTGGCCCTTCTATTTTAGGCCGTTTTAGCTCCTGCATGAGGCCCTTTTATACTAATCTTGTAAAACTTAAGCTATTCGTGGTTTTGGCCCTTTTGAAATAAGGTCACTTTGAATTTTGGCCCTTTTGTTTCAAGCTCGTTTTAGGCCCTTTTGCACTAAACTCAATTCTCGGTTTCGGCCCTTCTGTACTAAGGCCGTTTTAGTCCCTGCCACAAGGCCCTTTTGCGCTCATCTTTCCAAACTCAGGCTATTTATCGTTTTTGGCCCTTTTGAAGTAGGGCTCTTTTTGAATTATGGCCCTTCTGGTCTAAGGTCGTTTTAGTTCCTGCCATAAGGCCCTTTTGCACAAATCCTTCAACTCAAGCTATTCCTCATTTTTGGCCCTTTTGATGTAGGATCATTTTGAATTTTGGCCCTTTTTGTTTGTAAGTCGTTTTAGTCCCTATACGTGGTTTTTGAATATTCGTGGTTTTTGGCCCTTTTGAATTTGGGCCCTTCTTTCCTTTCACAAGGCCCTTTTGCACTAATTCTGTCGAAATCAGGCTATTCGTGGTTTTTGGCCCTTTTTAAGTAAGGCCCTTTTAAAATTTGGCCCTTCTGATGTAAGGCTGTTTTGCACTCATCTTTCAAATTCAAGCTATTTGTGGTTTTTGGCCCTTGTAAAGTAAGGCCCTTTTGAATTTTGGCCTTCTGATCTAAGGCCATTTTGAATTTTGGCCTTCTATTTTAGGCCGTTTTAGCTCCTGCGTAAGGCCCTTTTGTACTAATCCTTTCAAACTTAAGCTATTCGTGGTTTTGGCCCTTTTGAAGTAAGATGACTTTGAATTTTGGCCCTTTTGTTTCAAGCTCGTTTTAGGCCCTTTTCACTAAACTCAATTCTCGGTTTTTGGCCCTTCTGTACTAAGGCTGTTTAAGTCCCTGCCACAAGGCCCTTTTGCGCGCATCTTTCCAAACTCAGGCTATTTATCGTTTTTGGCCCTTTTGAATTATGGCCCTTCTGGTCTTAGGTCGTTTTAGTTCCTGCCATAAGGCCCTTTTAGCACAAATCCCTTCGAACTCAAGCTATTCCTCATTTTTGGCCCTTTTGATGCAGGATCATTTTGAATTTTGGCCCTTTTGTTTGTAAGTCGTTTTAGTCCCTATTCGTGGTTTTTGAATATTCGTGGTTTTGGCCCTTTTGAATTTGGGCCCTTCTTTCCTTTCACAAGGCCCTTTTGCACTAATTCTGTCGAAATCAGGCTATTCGTGGTTTTTGGCCCTTTTTAAGTAAGGCCCTTTTAAAATTTGGCCCTTCTGATGCAAGGCCGTTTTGCACTCATCTTTCGGAATTCAAGCTATTTGTGGTTTTTGGCCCTTGTAAAGTAAGGCCCTTTTGAATTTTGGCCCTTCTGATCTAAGGCCATTTTGAATTTTGGCCCTTCTATTTTAGGCCGTTTTAGCTCCTGCGTAAGGCCCTTTTGTACTAATCCTTTCAAACTTAAGCTATTCGTGGTTTTTGGCCCTTTTGAAGTAAGATCACTTTGAATTTTGGCCCTTTTGTTTCAAGCTCGTTTTAGGCCCTTTTCACTAAACTCAATTCTCGGTTTTTGGCCCTTCTGTACTAAGGCTGTTTTAAGTCCCTGCCACAAGGCCCTTTTGCGCATCTTTCCAAACTCAGGCTATTTATCGTTTTGGCCCTTTTGAAGCTCTTTTTGAATTATGGCCCTTCTGGTCTTAGGTCGTTTTAGTTCCTGCCATAAGGCCCTTTTGCACAAATCCCTTCGAACTCAAGCTATTCTCATTTTTGGCCCTTTTGATGCAGGATCATTTTGAATTTTGGCCCTTTTGTTTGTAAGTCGTTTTAGTCCCTATTCGTGGTTTTTGAATATTCGTGGTTTTGGCCCTTTGAATTTGGGCCCTTCTTTCCTTTCACAAGGCCCTTTTGCACTAATTCTGTCGAAATCAGGCTATTCGTGGTTTTGGCCCTTTTTAAGTAAGGCCCTTTTAAAATTTGGCCCTTCTGATGCAAGGCTGTTTTGCACTCATCTTTCGGAATTCAAGCTATTTGTGGTTTTTGGCCCTCGTAAAGTAAGGCCCTTTTGAATTTTGGCCCTTCTGTTCTAAGGCCGTTTTGGATTTTGGCCCTTCTATTTTAGGCTGTTTTAGCTCCTACGTAAGGCCCTTTTGTACTAATCCTTTCAAACTTAAGCTATTCGTGGTTTTTGGCCCTTTTGAAGTAAGATGACTTTGAATTTTGGCCCTTTTGTTTCAAGCTCGTTTTAGGCCCTTTTCACTAAACTCAATTCTCGGTTTTTGGCCCTTCTGTACTAAGGCCGTTTAAGTCCCTGCCACAAGGCCCTTTTGCGCGCATCTTTCCAAACTCAGGCTATTCATCGTTTTTGGCCCTTTTGAATTATGGCCCTTCTGGTCTTAGGTCGTTTTAGTTCCTGCCATAAGGCCCTTTTGCACAAATCCCTTCGAACTCAAGCTATTCCTCATTTTTGGCCCTTTTGATGCAGGATCATTTTGAATTTTGGCCCTTTTGTTTGTAAGTCGTTTTAGTCCCTATTCGTGGTTTTTGAATATTCGTGGTTTTTGGCCCTTTTGAATTTGGGCCCTTCTTTCCTTTCACAAGGCCCTTTTGCACTAATTCTGTCGAAATCAGGCTATTCGTGGTTTTTGGCCCTTTTTAAGTAAGGCCCTTTTAAAATTTGGCCCTTCTGATGCAAGGCCGTTTTGCACTCATCTTTCGGAATTCAAGCTATTTGTGGTTTTTGGCCCTTGTAAAATAAGGCCCTTTTGAATTTTGGCCCTTCTGATCTAAGGCCATTTTGAATTTTGGCCCTTCTATTTTAGGCCGTTTTAGCTCCTGCGTAAGGCCCTTTTGTACTAATCCTTTCAAACTTAAGCTATTCGTGGTTTTTGGCCCTTTTGAAGTAAGATCACTTTGAATTTTGGCCCTTTTGTTTCAAGCTCGTTTTAGGCCCACTAAACTCAATTCTCGGATTTTGGCCCTTCTGTACTAAGGCGTTTTAAGTCCCTGCCACAAGGCCTTTTTGCATCTTTCCAAACTCAGGCTATTTATATCGTTTTGGTTTTGAAGCCCTTTTGAATTATGGCCCTTCTGGTCTTAGGTCGTTTTAGTTCCTGCCATAAGGCCCTTTTGCACAAATCCCTTCGAACTCAAGCTATTCCTCATTTTTGGCCCTTTTGATGCAGGATCATTTTGAATTTTGGCCCTTTTGTTTGTAAGTCGTTTTAGTCCCTATTCGTGGTTTTTGAATATTCGTGGTTTTTGGCCCTTTTGAATTTATTCCCTTCTTTCCTTTCACAAGCCCCTTTTTCACTAATTCTTTCTAAATCAGGCTATTCCTGGTTTTTGGCCCTTTTAAGTAAGGCCTTTTAAAATTTGGCCCTTCTGATGTAAGGCCGTTTTGCACACATCTTTCGAATTCAAGCTATTTGTGGTTTTGGCCCTTGTAAAGTAATACCTTTTGAATTTTTTCCTTCTGATCTAAGGCCATTTTGAAATTTGGCCCTTCTATTTTAGGCCGTTTTAGCTCCTGCATGAGGCCCTTTCATACTAATCTTGTAAAACTTAAGCTATTCGTGGTTTTTGGCCCTTTTGAAATAAGGTCACTTTGAATTTTGGCCCTTTTGTTTCAAGCTCGTTTTAGGCCCTTTGCACTAAACTCAATTCTCGGTTTTTGGCCCTTCTGTACTAAGGCCGTTTTAGTCCCTGCCACAAGGCCCTTTTGCGCTCATCTTTCCAAACTCAGGCTATTTATCGTTTTGGCCCTTTTGAAGTAAGGCCCTTTTAAAATTTGGCCCTTCTGATGTAAGGCCGTTTTGCACTCATCTTTCGAATTCAAGCTATTTGTCGTTTTGGCCCTTGTCAAGTAAGGCCCTTTTGAATTTTAGCCCTTCTGATCTAAGGCCATTTTGAATTTTGGCCCTTCTATTTTAGGCCGTTTTAGCTCCTGCGTAAGGCCCTTTTGTACTAATCCTTTCAAACTTAAGCTATTCGTGGTTTTTGGCCCTTTTGAAGTAAGATGACTTTGAATTTTGGCCCTTTTGTTTCAAGCTCGTTTTAGGCCCTTTTCACTAAACTCAATTCTCGGTTTTTGGCCCTTCTGTACTAAGGCCGTTTAAGTCCCTGCCACAAGGCCCTTTTGCGCGCATCTTTCCAAACTCAGGCTATTTATCGTTTTTGGCCCTTTTGAATTATGGCCCTTCTGGTCTAAGGTCGTTTTAGTTCCTGCCATAAGGCCCTTTAGCACAAATCCCTTCGAACTCAAGCTATTCCTCATTTTTGGCCCTTTTGATGCAGGATCATTTTGAATTTTGGCCCTTTTGTTTGTAAGTCGTTTTAGTCCCTATTCGTGGTTTTTGAATATTCGTGGTTTTGGCCCTTTTGAATTTGGGCCCTTCTTTCCTTTCACAAGGCCCTTTTGCACTAATTCTGTCGAAATCAGGCTATTCGTGGTTTTTGGCCCTTTTTAAGTAAGGCCCTTTTAAAATTTGGCCCTTCTGATGCAAGGCCGTTTTGCATTCATCTTTCGGAATTCAAGCTATTTGTGGTTTTTGGCCCTTCTGATCTAAGGCAATTTTGAATTTTGGCCCTTCTATTTTAGGCCGTTTTAGCTCCTGCGTAAGGCCCTTTTGTACTAATCATTTCAAACTTAAGCTATTCGTGGTTTTTGGCCCTTTTGAAGTAAGATGACTTTGAATTTTGGCCCTTTTGTTTCAAGCTCGTTTTAGGCCCTTTTCACTAAACTCAATTCTCGGTTTTTGGCCCTTCTGTACTAAGGCCGTTTAAGTCCCTGCCACAAGGCCCTTTTGCGCGCATCTTTCCAAACTCAGGCTATTTATCGTTTTTGGCCCTTTTGAATCATGGCCCTTCTGGTCTTAGGTCGTTTTAGTTCCTGCCATAAGGCCCTTTTGCACAAATCCCTTCGAACTCAAGCTATTCCTCATTTTTGGCCCTTTTGATGCAGGATCATTTTGAATTTTGGCCCTTTTGTTTGTAAGTCGTTTTAGTCCCTATTCGTGGTTTTGAATATTCGTGGTTTTTTGGCCCTTTTGAATTTGGGCCTTCTTTCCTTTCACAAGGCCCTTTTGCACTAATTCTGTCGAAATCAGGCTATTCGTGGTTTTTGGCCCTTTTAAGTAAGGCCCTTTTAAAATTTGGCCCTTCTGATGCAAGGCCGTTTTGCACTCATCTTTCGGAATTCAAGCTTATTTGTGGTTTTTGGCCCTTGTAAAGTAAGGCCCTTTTGAATTTTGGCCCTTCTGATCTAAGGCCATTTTGAATTTTGGCCCTTCTATTTTAGGCCGTTTTAGCACCTGCATAAGGCCCTTTTGTACTAATCCTTTCAAACTTAAGCTATTCGTGGTTTTTGGCCCTTTTGAAGTAAGATCACTTTGAATTTTGGCCCTTTTGTTTCAAGCTCGTTTTAGGCCCTTTTCACTAAACTCAATTCTCGGTTTTGGCCCTTCTGTACTAAGGCTGTTTAAGTCCCTGCCACAAGGCCCTTTTTGCGCGCATCTTTCCAAACTCAGGCTATATATCGTTTTTGGCCCTTTTGAAGTAGGGCTCTTTTGAATTATGGCCCTTCTGGTCTTAGGTCGTTTTAGTTCCTGCCATAAGGCCCTTTTGCACAAATCCCTTCGAACTCAAGCTATTCCTCATTTTTGGCCCTTTTGATGCAGGATCATTTTGAATTTTGGCCCTTTTGTTTGTAAGTCGTTTTAGTCCCTATTCGTGGTTTTTGGCCCTTTTGAATTTGGGCCCTTCTTTCCTTTCACAAGGCCCTTTTGCACTAATTCTGTCGAAATCAGGCTATTCGTGGTTTTTGGCCCTTTTTAAGTAAGGCCCTTTTAAAATTTGGCCCTTCTGATGCAAGGCCGTTTTGCACTCATCTTTCGGAATTCAAGCTATTTGTAAAGTAATACCCTTTTGAATTTTGGCCCTTCTGATCTAAAAGGCCATTTTAATTTTTGGCCCTTCTATTTTAGGCCGTTTAGCTCCTGCATAAAGCCCTTTTGTACTAATCCTTTCAAACTTAAGCTATTCGTGGTTTTTGGCCCTTTTGAAGTAAGATCACTTTGAATTTTGGCCCTTTTGTTTCAAGCTCGTTTTAGGCCCTTTTGCACTAAACTCAATTCTCGGTTTCGGCCCTTCTGTACTAAGGCCGTTTTAGTCCCTGCCACAAGGCCCTTTTGCGCTCATCTTTCCAAACTCAGGCTATTTATCGTTTTTGGCCCTTTTGAAGTAGGGCTCTTTTGAATGATGGCCCTTCTGGTCTAAGGTCGTTTTAGTTCCTGCCATAAGGCCCTTTTGCACAAATCCCTTCGAACTCAAGCTATTCCTCATTTTTGGCCCTTTTGATGCAGGATCATTTTGAATTTTGGCCCTTTTGTTTGTAAGTCGTTTTAGTCCCTATTCGTGGTTTTTGAATATTCGTGGTTTTTGGCCCTTTTGAATTTGGGCCCTTCTTTCCTTTCACAAGGCCCTTTTGCACTAATTCTGTCGAAATCAGGCTATTCGTGGTTTTTGGCCCTTTTTTAGTAAGGCCCTTTTAAAATTTGGCCCTTCTGATGCAAGGCCGTTTTGCACTCATCTTTCGGAATTCAAGCTATTTGTGGTTTTTGGCCCTTGTAAAGTAAGGCCCTTTTGAATTTTGGCCCTTCTGATCTAAGGCCATTTTGAATTTTGGCCCTTCTATTTTAGGCCGTTTTAGCTCCTGCGTAAGGCCCTTTTGTACTAATCCTTTCAAACTTAAGCTATTCGTGGTTTTTGGCCCTTTTGAAGTAAGATGACTTTGAATTTTGGCCCTTTTGTTTCAAGCTCGTTTTAGGCCCTTTTCACTAAACTCAATTCTCGGTTTTTGGCCCTTCTGTACTAAGGCCGTTTAAGTCCCTGCCACAAGGCCCTTTTGCGCGCATCTTTCCAAACTCAGGCTATTCATCGTTTTTGGCCCTTTTGAATTATGGCCCTTCTGGTCTTAGGTCGTTTTAGTTCCTGCCATAAGGCCCTTTTGCACAAATCCCTTCGAACTCAAGCTATTCCTCATTTTTGGCCCTTTTGATGCAGGATCATTTTGAATTTTGGCCCTTTTGTTTGTAGGTCGTTTAAGTCCCTATTCGTGGTTTTTGAATATTCGTGGTTTTTGAATATTCGTGGTTTTTGGCCCTTTTGAATTTGGGCCCTTCTTTCCTTTCACAAGGCCCTTTTGCACTAATTCTGTCGAAATCAGGCTATTCGTGGTTTTTGGCCCTTTTAAGTAAGGCCCTTTTAAAATTTGGCCCTTCTGATGCAAGGCGTTTTGCACTCATCTTTCGGAATTCAAGCTAGTTGTGGTTTTTGGCCCTTGTAAAGTAAGGCCCTTTTGAATTTTGGCCCTTCTAATCTAAGGCCATTTTGAATTTTGGCCCTTCTATTTTAGGCCGTTTTAGCTCCTGCGTAAGGCCCTTTTGTACTAATCCTTTCAAACTTGAGCTATTCGTGGTTTTTGGCCCTTTTGAAGTAAGATCACTTTGAATTTTGGCCCTTTTGTTTCAAGCTCGTTTTAGGCCCTTTTCACTAAACTCAATTCTCGGTTTTTGGCCCTTCTGTACTAAGGCCGTTTTAGTCCCTGCCACATCTTTCCAAACTCAGGCTATTTATAGTTTTGGCCCTTTTGAAGTAGGGCTCTTTTGAATTATGGCCCTTCTGGTCTTAGGTCGTTTTAGTTCCTACCATAAGGTCCTTTTGCACAAATCCCTTCGAACTCAAGCTATTCGTCGTTTTTGGCCCTTTTGAAAAAGTATCGTTTTAAATTTAGGCCCTTTTGTTTGTAGGTCGTTTTAGTCCCTATTCGTGGTTTTTGGCCCTTTTGAATTTGAGCCCATCTGAACTAAGGTCGTTTTAGTTGCTTTCATAAGGCCCTTTTGCACTAATTCTGTCGAAATCAGGCTATTCGTGGTTTTTGGCCCTTCTGATGTAAGGCCGTTTTGCACACATCTTTCGGAATTCAAGCTATTTGTGGTCTGATCTAAGGCCATTTTGAATTTTAGGCCGTTTTAGCTCCTGCATGAGGCCCTTTTATACTAATCTTGTAAAACTTAAGCTATTCGTGGTTTTTGGCCCTTTTGAAATAAGGTCACTTTGAATTTTGGCCCTTTTGTTTCAAGCTCGTTTTAGGCCCTTTGCACTAAACTCAATTCTCGGTTTCGGCCTTCTGTACTAAGGCCGTTTTAGTCCCTGCCACAAGGCCCTTTTGCGCTCATCTTTCCAAACTCAGCCTATTTATCGTTTTTGGCCCTTTTGAAGTAGGGCTCTTTTGAATTATGGCCCTTCTGGTCTAAGGTCGTTTTAGTTCCTGCCATAAGGCCCTTTTGCACAAATCCCTTCGAAATCAAGCTATTTATTTTGGCCCTTTTGTTTGTAGCTAGTTTTAGTCCCTATTCGTGGTTTTTGGCCCTTCTTTAATTTGGACCCTTCTTCCTTCCATAAGGCCCTTTTGCATCAATTCTGTCGAAATCAGGTTATTCGTGGTTTTTGGCCCTTTTAAGTAATTTCCTTCTAAAATTTGGCCCTTTTTGATGCAAGGCCGTTTTGCATTCATCATTCGAAATCAAGCTATTCGTGGTTTTTGGCCCTTGTAAAGTAATACCCTTTTAAATTTTGGCCCATCTAATCTAAGGCCAATTTGAATTTTGGCCCTTCTATTTTAGACTCCTGTATAAGGCCCTTTTGTACTAATCTTTTCAAACTTAAGCTATTCGCGGTTTTTGGCCCTTTTGAAGTAAGGTCACTTTGAATTTTGACCCTTTTGTTTCAAGCTCGTTTTAGGCCCTTTTGCACTGAACTCAATTCTCGGTTTTGGCCCTTCTGTACTAAGGCCGTTTTAGTCCCTGCCACAAGGCCCTTTTGCGCTCATCTTTCCAAACTCAGGCTATTCATCGTTTTTGGCCCTTATGAAGTAGGGCTCATTTGAATTATGGCCCAAGGTCTAAGGTCGTTTTAGCTCCTGCCATAAGGCCCTTTTGCACAAATCCCTTCGAACTCAAGCTATTCGTCGTTTTTGGCCCTTTTGTTTGTAGGATCATTTTGAATTTTGGCTCTTTTGTTTAAGTCCCTATTCGTGGTTTTTGGCCCGTTTGAATTTGCGCCCTTCTGAACTAAGGTCGTTTTAGTTCATTCCATAAGGCCCTTTTGCACTAATTCTGTCGAAATCAGTCTATTCGTGGTTTTTGGCCCTTGTTAAGTAAGACCCTTTTAAAATTTGGCCCATCTGATGTAAGGCCGTTTTGCACTCATCTTTCGGAATTCAAGCTATGTGTGGTTTTTGGCCCTTGTAAAGTTAACCCTTTTGAATTTTGGCCCTTCTGTTCTAAGGCCATTTTGAATTTTGGCCCTTCTATTTTAGGCCGTTTTAGCTCCTGCATAGGCCCTTTGTACTAATCCTTTCAAACTTAAGCTATTCGTGGTTTTGGCCCTTTTGAAATAAGGTCCCTTTGAATTTTGACCCTTTTGTTTCAAGCTCGTTTTAGGCCCTTTTGCACTTAACTCAATTTTTGGTTTCCGGCCCTTCTGTACTAAGGCCGTTTTAATCCCTGCCACAAGGCCCTTCTGCGCGCATCTTTCTAAACTCAGGCTATTTATCGTTTTTGGCCCTTTTGAATTTAGCCCTTCTGGTGTAAGGTCGTTTTAGTTCCTGCCATAAGGCCCTTTTGCACAAATCATTTCGAACCCAAGCTATTCCTCAATTTTGGCCTTTTGGATGTAGGGCTCTTTTGAATTATGGCCTAAGGTCTAAGGTCGTTTTACCTCCTGCCATAAGGCCCTTTTGCACAAATCCCTTCGAACTCAAGCTATTCCTCATTTTTGGCCCTTTTGTATTTGTATTTGTATTTGTTTTTTTTCCATCGGACTGTGTTGTCTACATGAAATTCTTAAATCTAATGGTGGTCAAACAATAAAAACATTAAAGACGGCTCAGCAAGCGGAAGCGATGTAGGATCATTTTGAATTTTGGCCCTTTTGTTTGTAAGTCGTTTAGTCCTTATTCGTAGTTTTTGAATATTCGTTGTTTTTGGCCCTTTTGAATTTGGGCCCTTCTTTCCTTTCACAAGGCCCTTTTGCACTAATTCTGTCGAAATCAGGCTATTCGTGGTTTTTGGCCCTTTTTAAGTAAGGCCCTTTTGAAATTTGGCCCTTCTAATGCATGGCCGTTTTGCACTCATCTTTCGGAATTCTAGCTATTTGTGGTTTTTGGCCCTTGTAAAATAATACTCTTTTGAATTTTGGCCCACCTGATCTAAGGCCATTTTGAATTTTGGCCCTTCTATTTTAGGCCGTTTAAGCTCCTGCATGAGGCCCTTTTATACTAATTTTGTAAAACTTAAGCTATTCGTGGTTTATGGTCCTTTTAAAATAAGGTCACTTTGAATTTTGGCCCTTTTGTTTCTTTTTCGTCGTTTTTGGCCCTTTTGATGTATGATCATTTTGAATTTTGGCCCTTTTAGTTGTAGGTCGTTTTAGTCCTTATTCGTAGTTTTTGAATATTCGTTGTTTTTTGGCCCTTTTGAATTTGGGCGATTCTTTCCTTTCACAAGGCCCTTTTGCACTAATTCTGTCGAAATCAGGCTATTCGTGGTTTTTGGCCCTTTTTAAGTAAGGCCCTTCTGAAATTTGGCCCTTCTAATGCATGGCCGTTTTGCACTCATCTTTCGGAATTCTAGCTATTTGTGGTTTTTGGTCCTTGTAAAGCAATACACTTTTGAATTTTGGCCCTTCTAAGGCCATTTTGAATTTCGGTCCTTCTATTTTAGGCTTCTGTATAAGGCCCTTTTGTACTAATCCTTTCAAACTTAAGCTATTCGTGGTTTCTGGCCCTTTTAAAGAAAGGTCACTTTGAATTTTGGCCCTTTTGTTTCAAGCTCGTTTTAGGCCCTTTTGCACTAAACTCAATTTTAGGTTTTTGCCCTTTTGTACTAAGGCCGTTTTAGTCCCTGCCACAAGGACCTTTTGCGCTCATCTTTCCAAACTCAGGCTATTTATCGTTTTTGCCCCTTTTGAAGTAGGGCTCTTTTGAATTTTGGCCCTTCTGGTCTAAGGTCGTTTTAGTTCCTGCCATAAGGCCCTTTTGCACAAATCCCTTCGAACTCAAGTTATTTATTTTGGCCCTTTTGTTTGTAGGTCGTTTTAGTCCCTATTCGTGGTTTTTAAATATTCGTGGTTTTTGGTCCTTTTGAATTTGAGCCCTTCTTTCCTTCCATAAGGCCCTTTTGCATCGATTCTGTCGAAATCAGGAAATTCGTGGTTTTTGGCCCTTTTTACGTAATGCCCTTCTAAAATTTGGCCCTTCTGATGCAAGGCCGTTTTGCATTCATCATTCGGAATTCAAGATATTTGTGGTTTTTGGCCCTTAAAAAGTAACACCCTTTTGAATTTTGGCCCATCTAATCTAAGACCAATTTGAATTTTGGCCCTTCTATTTTAGGCTCCTGTATAAGGCCCTTTTGTACTAATCTTTTCAAACTTAAGCTATTCGTGGTTTCTGGCCCTTTTAAAGTAAGGTCACTTTGAATTTTGACCCTTTTGTTTCAAGCTCGTTTTAGGCCCTTTTGCACTAAACTCAATTCTCGGTTTTTGGCCCTTCTGTACTAAGGCCGTTTTAGTCCCTGCCATAAGGCCCTTTTGCGCTCATCTTTCCAAACTCAGGCTATTCATCGTTTTTGGCCCTTTTGAAGTAGGGCTTTTTTGAATTATGGCCTAAGGTCTAAGGTCGTTTTAGCTCCTGCCATAAGGCTCTTTCGCACAAATCTCTTCGAACTCAAGCTATTCGTCGTTTTTGGCCCTTTTGAAGTAGGATCATTTTGAATTTTGGCCCTTTTGTTTGTAGGTCGTTTTAGTCCCTATTTGTGGTTTTGAATATTCGTGGTTTTGGCCCTTTTGAATTTGGGCCCTTCTGAACTAAGTCGTGGTTTTTGGCCCTTTCAAAATAAGGTCCCTTTGAATTTTGACCCTTTTGTTTCAAGCTCGTTGTAGGCCCTTTTGCACTAAACTCAATTCTCGGCTTTTGGCCCTTCTGTACTAAGGCCGTTTTAGTCCCTGCCACAAGGCCCTTTTGCGCTCATCTTTCCATACTCATGCTATTTATCGTTTTTGGCCCTTTTGAATTATGGCACTTCTGGGCTTGGGTCGTTTTAGTTCCTGCCGTAAGATCCTTTTGCACAAATCCCTTCGAACTCAAGCTATTCGTCATTTTTTGCCCTTTTGAAACAGGATCATTTTGAATTTTGGCCCTTTTGTTTGTAGGTAGTTTTAGTTCCTATTCGTGGTTTTTGGCCCTTTTTAATTTGGGCCCTTCTTTCCTTTCATATGGCCTTTTTGCACTAATTCTGTCGAAATCAGGCTATTCGTGGTTTTTGGCCCTTTTTAAGTAATGCCCTTTTAAAATTTGGCCCTTCTGATGCAAGGCTGTTTTGCACTCATCTTTCGAATTCAAGCTATTTTTGGTTTTTGACCCTTGTAAAGCAATACCCTTTTGAATTTTGGCCCTTCCGATCTAAGGCCATTTTGAATTTTAGCCCTTCTATTTTAGGCCGTTTTAGCTCCTGCATAAGGCCCTTTTGTACTAATCCTTTCAAACTTAAGCTATTCGTGGTTTTTGGCCCTTTTGAAGTAAGATGACTTTGAATTTTGGCCCTTTTGTTTCAAGCTCGTTTTAGGCCCTTTTCACTAAACTCAATTCTCGGTTTTTGGCCCTTCTGTACTAAAGCCGTTTTAGTCCCTGCCACAAGGCCCTTTTGCGCTCATCTTTCCAAACTCAGGCTATTTATAGTTTTTGACCCTTTTGGGCTCTTGGGCTCTGGGCAGGGCTCTTTTGAATTATGGCCCTTCTGGTGTAAGGTCGTTTTAGTTCCTGCCATAAGGCCCTTTTTGCACAAATCCTTCGAACTCAAGCTATTCGTTGTTTTTGGCCCTTTTGAAAAAGGATCATTTTAAATTTTGGCCCTTTTGTTTGTAGGTCGTTTTAGTCCCTATTCGTGGTTTTTGGCCCGTTTGAATTTGGGGCCCTTCTGAACTAAGGTCGTTTTAGTTCCTTTCATAAGGCCCTTTTGCACTAATCCTGTGGAAATCAGGCTATTCGTGGTTTTTGGCCCTTGTTAAGTAAGGCCCTTTTCAAATTTGGCCCTTCTGATGGAAGGCCGTTTTGCACTCATCTTTCGGAATTCAAGCTATTAGTGGTTTTTGGCCCTTGTAAAGTAATACCCTTTTGAATTTTTTCCCTTCTGATCTAAGGCCATTTTGAATTTTGGCCCTTCTATTTTAGGCCGTTTTAGCTCCTGCATAAGGCCCTTTTGTACTAATCCTTTCGAACTTATGCTATTCGTGGTTTTTGGCCCTTTTGATGTAAGGTCACTTTGAATTTTGGACCTTTTGTTTCAAGCTCGTTTTAGGCCCTTTTGCACTAAACTAAATTCTCGGTTTTTGGCCCTTCTGTTGTAGTCCCTGCCACAAGGCCCTTTTGCGCTCATCTTTCCAAACTCAGGCTATTTATCGTTTTTGGCCCTTTTGAAGTAGGGCTCTTTTGAATTATGGCCCTTCTGGTCTAAGGTCGTTTTAGTTCCTGCCATAAGGCCCTTTTGCACAAATTCCTTCGAACTCAAGCTATTCGTCGTTTTTGACCCTTTTGAAACAGGATCATTTTGAATTTTGGTCCTTTCGTTTGTAGGTCGTTTTAGTTCCTATTCGTGGTTTTTGGCCCGTTTGAATTTGGGCCCTTCTGAACTAAGGTCGTTTTAGTTCCTTTCATAAGGCCCTTTTGCACTAATTCTGTCGAAATCAGGCTATTCGTGGTTTTTGGCCCTTGTAAAGCAATATATTTTGAATTTTGGCCCTCCTGATCTAAGGCCATTTTGAATTTTGGCCCTTCCATTTTAGGCCGTTTTAGCTCCTGCATGAGGCCCTTTTGTACTAATCATGTAAAGCTTAAGCTATTCGTGGTTTGGCTCTTTTGAAATAAGGTCACTTTGAATTTTGGCCCTTTTGTTTCCTTTTCGTCGTTTTTGGCCCTTTTGATGTAGGATCATTTTGAATTTTGGCCCGTTTGTTTGTAGGTCGTTCTAGTCAGAATTCGCTCTTTTGCGCTCATCTTTCCAAACTCAGGCTATTTATCGTTTTTGGCCCTTTTGAAGTAGGGCTGTTTTGAATTATGGCACTTCTGGTTTAAGGTTGTTTTAGTTCCTGCCATAAGGCCCTTTTGCACAAATCCTTTCGAACTCAAGCTATTCGTTTTGGCCCTTTTGTTTGTAGGTCGTTTTAGTCCCTATTCGTGGTTTTTGAATATTCGTGGTTTTTGGCCCTTTTGAGTTTGAGCCCTTCTTTCCTTCCATAAGGCCCTTTTGCATCAATTCTATTGAAATCAGGCTATTCGTGGTTTTTGGCCTTTTTTAAGTAATGCCCTTTTAAAACTTGGGCCTTCTGATGCAAGGCTGTTTTGCACTCATCTTTCGGAATTCAAGCTATTTGTGGTTTCTGGCCCTTGTAAAGTTAACCCTTTTGAATTTTGGCCCTTTGATCTAAGGCCATTTTGAATTTTGGGCCTTCTATTTTAGGCTCCTGTATAAGGTCCTTTTGTACTAATCCTTTCAAACTTAAACTATTCGTGGTTTTTGGCCCTTTTAAAGTAAGGTCACTTTGAATTTTGGTCCTTTTGTTCCAAGCCCGTTTTAGGCCCTTTTGCACTCAACTTAATTCTCGGTTTTGGCCCTTCTGTACTAAAGCCGTTTTAGTCCCTGCCACAAGGCCCTTTTGTGCTCATCTTTACAAACTCAGGCTATATATCGTTTTTGGCCCTTTTGTTTGGGCCCTTCTTTCCTTTCATATGGCATTTTTGCACTAATTCTGTCGAAATCAGGCTATTCGTGCTTGTTGGCCCTTTTTAAGTAATGCCCTTCTAAAATTTGGCCCTTCTGATGCAAGGCCGTTTTGCACTCGTCTTTCTGAATTCAAGCTATTTGTGGTTTTTGGCCCATGTAAAGTAATACCCTTTTGAATTTTGGCCCTCCTGATATAAGACCATTTTTAATTTTGGCCCTTCTATTTTAGGCTCCTGTATAAGGCCCTTTTGTACTAATCCTTTCAAGCTTAAGCTATTCGTGGTTTTTGGCCCTTTTAAAGTAAGGTCACTTTGAATTTTAGCCCTTTTGTTTCAAGCTCTAAAGCCGTTTTAGTCCCTGCCACAAGGCCCTTTTGCACTCATCTTTCCAAAGTCAGACTATTTATCGTTTTTGGCCCTTTTGAAATAGGGCTCTTTTGATATATGGCCCTTCAGGTCTATGGTCGTTTTAGCTTCTGCCATAAGGCATGGCCCTTTTGAATTTGAGCCCTTTTTTCCTTTCATAAGGCCCTTTTGCACTAATTCTGTCGAAATCAGGCTATTCGTGGTTTTTGGCCCTTTTTGAGTAATGCCCTTTTAAAATTTGGCCCTTCTGATGTAAGGCCGTTTTGCACTCATCTTTCGGAATTCAAGCTATTTGTGGTTTTTGACCCTTGTAAAGTTAAACCTTTTGAATTTTGGCCCTTTTGATCTAAGGCCATTTTGAATTTTAGTTCTTCTATTTAGGCCGTTTAAGCTCTTGCATAAGGCCCTTTTGTACTAATCCTTTCAAACTTAAGCTATTCGTGGTTTTTGGCCTTTTTGAAGTAAGGTCACTTTGAATTTTGGCCCTTTTTTTTCAAGCTCGTTTTAGGCCCTTTTTAGACTAAACTCAATTCTCGGATTTTGGCCTTTCTGTACCAAATCCGTTTTAGTACCTGCCAAAAGGCCCTTTTGCGCTCCTCTTCCCAAACTCAGGTTATTTATCGCTTTTGGCCTTTTGAAGGTCCTGCCATAAGGCCCTTTTGCACAAATCCTTCGAACTCAAGCTATTCGTCGTTTTTGGCCCTTTGAAGTAGGATAATTTTGAATTTTGGCCTTTTGTTTTGTAGGTCGTATTAGTCCCTATTCGTGGCTTTTGAATATTCGTGGTTTTGGCCCTTTTGAATTTGGGCCCTTCTGAACTAAGATCGTTTTAGTTCCTTCCATAAGGCCCTTTTTGCACTAAGTCTGTAAAAATCAGGCTATTCGTGGTTATTGGCCCTTGTTAAGTAAGGCGCTTTTAAAATTTGGCCCTTCTGATGTAAGGCCGTTTTGCACATATCTTTCGGAATTCAAGCTTTTTGTGGTTTTTGGACATTGTAAAGTTAATCCTTTTGAATTTGGGCCCTTCTGTTCTAAGGCCATTCTGAATTTTGGCCCTTCTATTTTAGGCCGTTTTCGCTCCTGCATAAGGCCCTTTTGTTCTAATCCTTTCAAACTTAAGCTATTCGTGGTTTTTGGCCCTTTTAAATTAAGGTCACTTTGAATTTAGACCCTTTTGTTTCAAGCTCATTTTAGGCCTTTTTGCTCTAAACTCAATTCTCGGTTTTTGACCCTTCTGTACTAAGGCCGTTTTAGTCCCTGCCACAAGGCCCTTTTGCGCTTATCTTTCCAAACTCAAGCTATTCCTCATTTATGGCCCTTTTGATATAGGATCATTTTGAATTTTGGCCCTTTTGTTTGTAGGTCGTTTTAGTCCCTATTCGTCGTTTAAGTCCCTATTCGTGGTTTTTGGCCCTTTTGAATTTGGGCCCTTCTGAACTAAGGTCGTTCTAGTTCCTTTCATAAGGCCCTTTTGCATTAATTCTGTCGAAATCAGGCTATTCGTGGTTCTGGGCCCTTTTTAAGTAAGGCATTTTTAAAATTTGGCCCTTCTGATGTAAGGTCGTTTCGCACTCATCTTTCGGAATTCAAGCTATTTGTGGTTTTTGGCCCTTGTAAAGTAATACCCTTTTGAATTTTGGCCCACCTGATCTAAGGCCATTTTGAATTTTGGCCCTTCTATTTTAGGCCGTTTAAGCTCCTGCGTGAGGCCCTTTTATACTAACTTAAGCTATTCGTGGTTTATGGCCCTTTTGAAATAAGGTCACTTTGAATTTTGGCCCTTTTGTTTCTTTTTCGTCGTTTTTGGCCCTTTTGATGTAGGATCATTTTGAATTTTGGCCCTTTTGTTTGTAGGTCGTTTTAGTCCCTTTTCGTTTGTTTTAATATTCGTGGTTTTTGGCCCTTTTGAATTTTGGCGATTCTTTCCATTCATAAGGCCCTTTTGCACTAATTCTGTCGAATTCAGGCTATTCGTGATTTTTTGCTCTTTTTAAGTAATGTCCTTCTAAAATGTGGCCCTTCTGATGCAAGGCCGTTTTGCACTCATCTTTCGGAATTCTAGCTATTTGTGGTTTTTGGCCCTTGTAAAGCAATACCCTTTTGAATTTTGGCCCTTCTGATCTAAGGCCATTTTGAATTTCGGTCCTTCTATTTTAGGCTTCTGTATAAGGCCCTTTTGTACTAATCCTTTCAAACTTAAGCTATTCGTGGTTTCTGGCCCTTTTAAAGAAAGGTCACTTTAATTTTGGCCCGTTTGTTTCAAGCTCGTTTTAGGCCCTTTTGCACTAAACTCAATTTTAGGTTTTTGCCCTTTTGTACTATGGCCGTTTTAGTCCCTGCCACAAGGACCTTTTGCGCTCATCTTTCCAAACTCAGGCTATTTATCGTTTTTGCCCCTTTTGAAGTAGGGCTCTTTTGAATTTTGGCCCTTCTGGTCTAAGGTCGTTTTAGTTCCTGCCATAAGGCCCTTTTGCACAAATCCCTTCGAACTCAAGCTATTTATTTTGGCCCTTTTGTTTGTAGGTCGTTTTAGTCCCTATTCGTGGTTTTTGAATATTCGTGGTTTTTAGCCCTTTTGAATTTGAGCCCTTCTTTCCTTCCATAAGGCCCTTTTGCATCAATTCTGTCGAAATCAGGATATTCGTGGTTTTTGGCCCTTTTTAAGTAATGCCCTTCTAAAATTTGGCCCTTCTGATGCAAGGCCGTTTTGCATTCATCATTCGAATTCAAGATATTTGTGGTTTTGGCCCTTAAAAGTAACACCCTTTGAATTTTGGCCCATCTAATCTAAGACCAATTTGAATTTTGGCCCTTCTATTTTAGGCTCCTGTATAAGGCCCTTTTGTACTAATCTTTTCAAACTTAAGCTATTCGTGGTTTCTGGCCCTTTTAAAGTAAGGTCACTTTGAATTTTGACCCTTTTGTTTCAAGCTCGTTTTAGGCCCTTTTGCACTAAAATCAATTCTCGGTTTTTGGCCCTTCTGTACTAAGGCCGTTTTAGTCCCTGCCATAAGGCCCTTTTGCGCTCATCTTTCCAAACTCAGGCTATTCATCGTTTTTGGCCCTTTTGAATTTTGGCCCTTTTGTTTGTAGGTAGTTTTAGTTCCTATTCGTGGTTTTTGGCCCTTTTGAATTTGGGCCCTTCTTTCCTTTCATATGGCCTTTTTGCACTAATTCTGTCGAAATCAGGCTATTCGTGGTTTTTGGCCCTTTTTAAGTAATGCCCTTTTAAAATTTGGCCCTTCTGATGCAAGGCTGTCTTGCACTCATCTTTCGGAATTCAAGCTATTTTTGGTTTTTGACCCTTGTAAAGTAATACCCTTTTGAATTTTGGCCCTTCTGATCTAAGGCCATTTTGAATTTCGGCCCTTCTATTTTAGGCCTTTTTAGCTCCTGCATATGGCCCTTTTGTACTAATCCTTTCAAACTTAAGCTATTCGTGGTTTTTGGCCCTTTTGAAGTAAGGTCACTTTGAATTTTGGCCCTTTTGTTTCAAGCTCGTTTTAGGCCCTTTTGCACTAAACTCAATTCTCGGTTTTCTCCCTTCTGTACTAAGGCCGTTTTAAACCCTGCCACAAGGCCCTTTTGCGTTAATCTTTCCAAACTCAGGCTATTTATTGTTTTTGGCCCTTTGAAGTAGAGCTCTTTTGAATTATGGCCCTTCTGGTCTTAGGTCGTTTTAGTTCCTACCATAAGGCCCTTTTGCACAAATCCCTTCGAACTCAAGCTATTCGTCGTTTTTGGCCTTTTGAAAAGGGATCATTTTGAATTTTGGCCCTTTTGTTTGTAGGTCATTTTAGTCCCTATTTGTGGTTTTTGGCCCTTCTGAACTAAGGTCGTTTTAGTTCCTCTCATAAGGCCCTTTTGCACATTCTGTCGAAATCAGGCTATTTGTGGTTTTTGGCTCTTTTTAAGTAAGGCTCTTTCAAAATTTGGCCTTCTGATGTAAGGCCGTTTTGCACTCGTCTTTCGAATTCAAGCTATTTGTGGTTTTGGCCCTTGTAAAGTAATACCCTTTTGAATTTTGGCCCTTCTAATCTAAGGCGATTTTGAATTTTGGCCCTTCTATTTTAGGCCGTTTTAGCTCCTGCATAAGGCTCTTTATACTAATCCTTTCAAACTTAAGCTATTCGTGGTTTTGGCCCTTTTGAAGCAAGGTCACTTTGAATTTTGGCCCTTTTGTTTCAAGCTCGTTTTAGGCCCTTTTGCACTAAACTCAGTTCTCGGTTTTTGGCCCTTCTGTACTAAGGCCGTTTTAAACCCTGCCACAAGGCCCTTTTGCGTTAATCTTTCCAAACTCAGGCTATTTATTGTTTTTGGCCCTTTTGAAGTAGAGCTCTTTTGAATCATGGCCCTCCTGGTCTAAGGTCATTTTACTTCCTGCCATAAGGCCCTTTTGCACAAATCCCTTCGAACTCAAGCTATTCGTCGTTTTTGGTCCTTTTAAAAAAGGATCACTTTGAATTTTGGCCCTTTTGTTTGTAGGTCGTTTTAGTCCCTTTTCGTGGTTTTTGGCCCTTCTGAACTAAGGTCGTTTTAGTTCCTCTCATAAGGCCCTTTTGCACATGATTTGGTGGTGGTTTTCGGCCCTTTTAAAGTAAGGTCACTTTGAAATTTGGCCCTTTTGTTTCAAGCCCGTTTTAGGCCCTTTGCACTAAACTCAATTCTCGGTTTTGGCCCTTCTGTACTAAAGCCGTTTTAGTCCCTGCCACAAGGCCCTTTTGTGCTCATCTTTACAAACTCAGGCTATTTATCGTTTTTGGCCCTTTTGAATTTGGGCCCTTGTGACCTAAGACCATTTTGAATTTTGGCCCTTCTATTTTAGGCCGTTTTAGTTCCTGCATAAGGCCCTTTTGTACTAATCCAGTCAAACTTAAGCTATTCGTGGTTTTTGGCCCTTTTGTAGTAAGGTCACTTTGAATTTTGGCCCTTTTGTTTCAAGCTCGTTTTAGGCCCTTTTGCACTAAACTCAATTCTCGGTTTTTGGTCCTTCTGTTTTATGGCCGTTTTAGTCCCTGCCACAAGGCCCTTTTGCGCTCATCTTTCCAAACTCAGGCTATTTATAGTTTTTGGCCCTTTCGAAGTAGGGCTCTTTTGAATTATGGCCCTTCTGGTCTAAGGTCGTTTTACTTCCTGCCAAAAGGCCCTTTTGCACAAATCCCTTTGAATTCAAGCTATTCGTCGTTTTTGGCCCTTTTGAAAAGGATCATTTTTCTTTTGGCCCGTTTTGTTTGTAGGGCGTTTTAGTCCCTATTCGTGGTTTTTGGCCCTTTTGAATTTGGGCCCTTCTTTTCTTTCATATGGCCCTTTTGCGCTAATTCTGTCGAAATCAGGCTATTCGTGGTTTTTGGCCCTTGTTATGTAAGGCCCTTTTAAAATTTGGCCCTTCTGATCTAAGGCCATTTTGAATTTTGGCCCTTCTATTTTAGGCCGTTTTAGCTCCTGCATAAGGCCCTTTTGTACAAATCCTTTCGAACCTAAGCTATTCGTGGTTTTTGGCCCTTTTAAATTAAGGTCACTTTGAATTTAGACCCTTTTGTTTCAAGCTCGTTTTAGGCCTTTTGCTCTAAACTCAATTCTCGGTTTTTGGCCCTTCTGTACTAAGGCCGTTTTAGTCCCTGCCACAAGGCCGTTTTGCGCTCACCTTTCCAAACTCAGGCTATTTATCGTTTTGCCTTTTGAAGTAGCCCTTTTGAAGTAGGGCTCTTTTGAATTATGGCCCTTCTGGTCTAAGGTCGTTTGAGTTCCTGCCATAAGGCCCTTTTTGCACAAATCCTTCGAACTCAAGCTATTCGTCATTTTTTGCCCTTTTGAAACAGGATCATTTTGAATTTTGGCCCTTTTGTTCGTAGGTCATTTTAGTCCCTATTCGTGGTTTTTGGCATTTTTGAATTTGGGCCCTTCTGAACTAAGATCGTTTTAGTTCCTCTCATAAGGCCCTTTTGCACTAATTCTGTCGAAATCAGGCTATTCGTGGTTTTGGCCCTTGTAAAGTAATATATTTTGAATTTTGGCGCTCCTGATCTAAGGCCATTTTGAATTTTGGCCCTTCCATTTTAGGCCGTTCAAGCTCCTGCATGAGGCCCTTTTGTACTAATCTTGTAAGACTTAAGCTATTCGTGGTTTTTGGCCCTTTTGAAATAAGGTCACTTTGAATTTTGGCCCTTTTGTTTCCTTTTCGTCGTTTTTGGCCCTTTTGATGTAGGATCATTTTGAATTTTGGCCCGTTTGTTTGTAGGTCGTTTTAGTCCCTATGCGCCCTTTTGCGCTTATCTTTCCAAACTCAGGCTATTTATCGTTTTTGGCCCTTTTGAAGTAGGGCTGTTTTGAATTATGGCCCTTCTGGTTTAAGGTTGTTTTAGTTCCTGCCATAAGGCCCTTTTGCCCAAATCCTTTCGAACTCAAGCTATTCGTTTTGGCCCTTTTGTTTGTAGGTCGTTTTAGTCCCTAATCGTGGTTTTTGGCCCTTTTTAAGTAATGCCCTTTTAAAATTTGGGCCTTCTGATGCAAGGCCGTTTTGCACTCATTTTTCGGAATTCAATCTATTTGTGGTTTTTGGCCCTTGTAAAGTAATACCCCTTTGAATTTTGGCCCTTCTGATCTAAGGCCATTTTGAATTTTGGCCCTTCTATTTTAGGCTCCTGCATAGGCCTTTTTGTACTAATCCTTTCAAACTTAAACTATTCGTGGTTTTTGGCCCTTTTACAGTAAGGTCCCGTTGAATTTTGGCCCTTTTGTTACAAGCCCGTTTTAGGCCCTTTTGCACTAATCTCAATTCTCAAAGGCTATTTATTGTTTTTGGCCCTTTTGAAGTAGGGCTCTTTTGAATTATGGCCCTTCAGGTCTAAGATCGTTTTAGTTCCTACCATAAGGCCCTTTTGCACAAATCCCTTCGAGCTATTCGTCGTTTTTGGCCTTTTTGAAACAGGATCATTTTGAATTTTGGCCCTTGGCCTTCGTGGTTTTTGGCCCTTTTGAATTTGAGACCTTTTTGCCTTTCTCGTACAACAAAGTTGTACCAGAAAGGCTTTCATTTCACTCCCAAAACGTACTTTTTATAGAGCGCTTGTAGACCCATAGTATTATATACCATTCGATTCAGCTCGACAAACTGAGCAAATGTCTGTCTGTCCGTGTGTGTGTCCGTGTGTGTGTGTGTGCGTATGTGTGTGCACATTGAAACATTAGCCAATTTTTCTAGTACTAAACCTGAATCGATTTTGCTACAACAAGTTGCATTCGATGGGGAATGTTTTCTTCTTGTTCACTATTGAGTTTCATAATGATGGCACTTCTCAAAAAATAGTAAATATTCAAAGAGTTATGAGACATCATTATTTCGTAACAAATAAGCTATCGATTTTCTAGGTTATGTTCTCCCAAGACACAATTTATTCGAAACCGGCACACTGACAGCATAGAATACACAGCTTGCACGGAAGAAAAAACTTCACAAAGAAACATAGAAACCCATTAATGAGTTAAAAAGTACCTATTTTAAGATTTCATGTATACACTGAAAATTCTCGTTTATTTTTTCAAAATGACCTAAGAAACATATTTTCATGAATGAATTTTAATATAGACTTATGCAGGGGTTCATCGAATTCACTCACCTGATGGATTTTGACATTTGAGCGGGTCGTCTTCTCGAACAAAAATTCATTTTGCGTTCATTATGCGACCCGCTCAAACGTCATAATTTCTTGGGGGAGTTCATTTTGCGTTAGTCTATTGCGATCAACAGACCAATATGATAGCTTTTGATTGCAGTACACAAATTAATTCATGAATAAAAGGTGACATATGTTCTTTTAAAAGTTAAGCGTCATTTCTGCCATTTCTTTCCCTATGGGCCGATGTGAGCAGTGAGAAGTGAAAAGTGAGACGTGAGAAGTGCGAAGTGAGGAGTGAAAAGTAAGAAGTAAGAAATGAAAATGAGAAATGAAAATCAACTGATGATCCGAAATGAAAACAAAAATGTTTTTCCAAATTTATTCTAGACTATCCTTTGAAAAGAGCTGAAATTTTTTGCTAATATTTTCAAATGGATATAATAGAAAAACGACGCATCCCACAAAAAGTGTTGTATGGGTGACCATCGCAAAATCAGTCAAACTTTCTAGTGAAAATATCGGAAACAATCCAAATTGAGCCCTACACTGAAAAAATCAGTTCAAAATTTTAAAGTCGATTTGCGAAAAAACGACCTTTTTTATTTAAATGAAATTTTGTCTCAAGATAGGTGATTATGTTCCCTACCAACCGTCCATACATCGCAAGCTGGGCACTCTTAAGGAAAAAGTTTTTCTAACAAAAACTTTTTCTTGTCGGAATTATTTTCAGTGTATTTTCATCTGAAATTAAACCAATGAAAGCCATCGTTATAGAACCCCAAGCAAATCTATTTTTATGATACATTGTCTAATTTAATCACTAAATATAGTTTGTTTTTAAATTAAGAGTAATATTAAGAAGGGGTTTATATCTTCAAAAAAATATTATATTCCATTATTAGCTTCTTTAGTTGCGACCAGTTACGACCAAAACATTGTACTCTGCCTGTCTGTACAGGAATACTCAATATGAGTATATTATGTATACATATGTTAAATCCACCCTTAAAGACACTGAAAAATCAATTCCGTCAAGAAAAAGTTTTTGTTAGAAAAATTTGTTTCCCTTTAAAGTGCCCAGCTTGCGATGTATGGACGGTTGGTAGGGAACATAACCACCTATCTTGAGACAAAATTTCGTCCAAATCGAAAAAGGCGGTTTTTTGCAGATCGACTTTTAATTTTCAAAATCGATTTTTTAGTGTAGGGTTCAATTTAGAGTTTTTCAAAAAGTTTTACTAGAAAGTTTGACTGATTTTGCGATAGTCACCCATACAACTCTTTTTGTAGGAAGGGTCGTTTTCGATTATATCCATTTGAAAAAATCAGTAAAAACAAGTTTGACCCTTTTCAAAAGATAGTCTGAATCAAATTTGAATAAACTAAGTATGCACTTTTCTTTTAACTGCACTTCTTAAATATTGACCAATAAATTTACAAAAAGTCAACTTAAACAATCAGAACACTTGCAAGTTCCCAAAAAGTTCTATTTTGGCTTTACGCATTTTATTACATTTCCCGCATAACTTTTCAAAAGGACCTAAGTAAATTTTTTTCATGAATTCCAGGCTTGACAAAACTCCTCACCCTTGCTAGAGTCAAATAAAATCACCATCAGCAAAATGCTGCCTTCGCATGCTCACAATTGAGTGGAAGCGTAAAAAAGCAGAGGTACAAAAACGCAGAGTGAGGAAAAGCAAAATAAAAACACATGTGAGTGAGGCGTCAGGCGAAAGAGCATTCATTGAGCCTCCGGAGCGACGCTTTGTATGTGAAAAAACCTTGGAGGCTGTTTTGAGTGTGAGTGTAAGTGAGTGACGCACCACAAGAAAAAGATGAACAGATAGACTCGCTCTTGTTTTGCGACGCACATGCTCGGGTTTAATGATGCACAATGTTGTGAGTTTTGATGCTTACTTCTGCTCCTCAAAAAAACTCTTGCTCTTGCTCATTTTCTACTCGGCGAGGAGTTTTTGGCAAGCCTGATGAATTCTCGCTTAACTTTTCAAAAGGACGTAAGTAACATTTTTTTTTCATGAATTAATTTGAATACTGCAATCAATATTGTGATTCTCGAGATATTATAGCATTTTGCTCATTCACCTCTGCCTCGCTTAGTTGTGCGCCGCTAAGGTATTGTGTCATATTATGGTACTTTACTCAATTTTAGTGTAGAATATTACATCACAAATTAAACATAATTGCACTTAAACAATATCCCGAACGCAACACAGGCGAAAGAAAAGCAAAAAACTACTAAACCTCGAACAATTTCACTTAAAAATATCTTTTCGTAAAGGGACGACAATATGCTACATACCTTACAAGCGAATGTTACTTAGGTCCTTTTGATAAATTATGCGAGATCTATAGTACAGCAGAAAGTCCATTGCTGATAAACGTTCATTTCGAACAATACACCGCAGATTGCTGGTTAATTTTTTTTTGACATATACTCTGTCTCGCTCAAACCAACAGCGAATAATCTAGCGACTACTTTAACGAACTATTTAAGGAACAGCTACTTTAACCGACCGTGTCCATTTAGCAAGTACGGTGTTGAACATAATCTGGAGATTAAAATAACACTTAATAAAGTTTAAAAAAAACTTAGCAAGTAACCGCACAATATTGAGTAAAACAAATTAAGGGTGTAGCATTTCTGCATGCGGTGAATAAATTTCGCACCGTGTATTATGCATCTCGAGATAAAATAGAATACTGCGGCTTCCTGCTGGTTACTTCTCAGGTAATCGCAGCGGTCACTAAGCACAACAGAGTCAATGAAAATCTCACCCACCATATGCACTTGCCATGATAAACACTCTCCACGTACTCAGTGACTCCGGTTGCCTCTCACTAATACAATCGAACACTGCTGTCATTTCGCGAAAAGCAAGTGGTTTTGTTTTGAGCGGGAAAATTCTGCCTATCTTTTAACACGGCGGCTATCTTGACGTTTACCTTCGCAGTCGAGCCTGCGAGTGTAAGACCGCCGCAGCATTCTAGAAAAAGATAAGCGCGACAATATCGCTAATCATTGTACTACCGCACGATCGCATATTTGTAACATATGCATTTTTTCCTTTCTCGTACAACAAAGTTGTACCGAAAGGCTATATGATTGCTCAAAAAAACTTGATAGAAGGCCCGGAGACCCATAGTGTTATATACCGATCGACTCAGCTCGACAAACTGAGGTGATGTATGTTTGTGTGTGTGTGTGTGTGTGCGTGTGTATGTGTACAAATTTTGTAGACACACTTTTAGAACTTAGAATTATCCGATTTACTCGCAACAAGTTGCATTCGACGGGGAATTGTTTGCTATTGGAAATGGGCCCGATCATTGCTTTTCGGAATTATTGAAAAACATTGTTTTTCCCCAAAGGTCCCCTTGAAAATTCAAAGAACAATTTTTTTGAATGGTGGCAAGGCAAAAATATTAAAATGATCGAAAAATGTGATCTATTCCCCCAAAGAGCTTTTTTGACCTTTCTAATGTGATTTTTTCAATATATTTTATAATGCACGAGAAAGGCATCATCACTGCTAGGTGGATTAATCTGGGTTTTTCCTTTCATTAGGCCCTTTTGCACTAATTCTGTTGAAATCAGGCTATTCGTGGTTTTTGGCCCTTTTTGAGTAATGCCCTTTTAAAATTTGGCCCTTTTGATGTAAGGCCGTTTTGCACTCATCTTTCTGAATTCAAGCTATTTGTGGTTTTAGGCCCTTGTAAAGTTAAACCTTTTGAATTTTGGCCCTTTTGATCTAAGGCCATTTTGAATTTTGGCCCTTCTATTTAGGCCGTTTTAGCTCCTGCATGAGGCCCTTTTGTACTAATCCTTTCAAACTTAAGCTATTCGTGGTTTTTGGCCTTTTTGAAGTAAGATCACTTTGAATTTTGGCCCTTTTGTTTCAAGCTCGTTTTAGGCCCTTTTGCACTAAACAATTCTCGGATTTTGGCCCTTCTGTACTAAGGCCGTTTTAGTCCCTGCCACAAGGCCCTTTTGCGCTCATCTTTCCAAACTCAGGCTATTTATCGTTTTTGGCCCTTTTGAAGTAGTGCTCATTTGAATTATGGTCCTTCTGGTCTAAGGTTGTTTTAGTTCCTGCCATAAGGCCCTTTTGCACAAATCCCTTCGAACTCAAGCTATTCGTCGTTTTTGGCCCTTTTGATGTAGGATCATTTTGAATTTTGGCCCTTTTGTTTGTAGGTCGTTTTAGACCCTATTCGTCGTTTTAGTCCCTATTCGTTGTTTTTGGCCCTTTTGAATTTGGGCCCTTCTGAACTAAGGTCGTTTTAGTTCCTTTCATAAGGCCCTTTTGCATTAATTCTGACGAAATCAGGCTATTCGTGGTTTTGAGCCCTTTTTAAGTAAGGCCCTTTTAAAATTTGGCCCTTCTAGTGTGAGGTCGTTTCGCACTCATCTTTCGGAATTCAAGCTATTTGTGGTTTTTGGCCCTTGTGAAGTAATACCCTTTGAATTTTGGCCCTCCTGATCTAAGGCCATTTTGAATTTTGGCCCTCCTATTTTAGGCCGTTTTATCTCCTGCATGAGGCCCTTTTATACTAATATTGTAAAACTCAAGCTATTCGTGGTTTTTGGCCCTTTTGAAATAAGGTCACTTTGAATTTTGGCCCGTTTGTTTCCTGTTCGTCGATTTTGGCCCTTTTGATGGAGGATCATTTTGAATTTTGGCCCTTTTGTTTGTAGGTCGTTTAAGTCCCTATTCGCGTTTTTTTTAATATTCGTGGTATTTTATCCTTTTGAATTTGGGCGCTTCTTTCCTTTCATAAGGCCCTTTTGCACTAATTCTGTCGAAATCAGGCTATTCGTGATTTTTTGCCCTTTTTAAGTAATGCCCTTCTAAAATTTGGCCCTTCTGATGCAAGGCCGTTTTGCATTCATCTTTCGGAATTCAAGCTATTTGTGGTTTTTGGCCCTTGTAAAGCAATACCTTTTTGAATTTTGGCCCTTCTGTTCTAAGGCCATTTTGAATTTTGGCCCTTCTATTTTAAGCTCCTGTATAAGGCCCTTTTGTACTAATCCTTTCAAACTTAAGCTATTCGTGGTTTTTGGCCCTTTTAAAGAAAGGTCTTTTTGATTTTTGGCCCTTTTGTTTCAAGCTCGTTTTAGGCCCTTTTGCACTAAACTTAATTCTCGGTTTTTGGCCCTACTGTAATAAGGCCGTTTTAGTCCCTGTCACAAGGCCCTTTTGCGCTCATCTTTCCAAATTCAGGCTATTTATCGCTTTTGGCCCTTTTGAAGTAGGGCTCTTTTGAATTATGGCCCTTCTGGTCTAAGGTCGTTTTAGCTCCTGCCATAAGGCCCTTTTGCACAAATCCCTTCGAACTCAAGCTATTCGTCCTTTTTGGCCCTTTTAATGTAGGATCATTTTGAATTTTGGCCCTTTTGTTTGTAGGTCGTTTTAGTCCCTATTCGTAGTTTTTGGCCCTTTTGAATTTGGGCCCTTCTGAACTAAGGTCGTTTTAGTTCCTTTCATAAGGCCCTTTTGCACTAATTCTGTCGAAATCAGGCTACTCGTGCACACAAAAAAAAATCGTTGGTAAAATCCAAAGAAACGTTAGTAAAAACAAGAAAATTCGTTAGTGATTTTCAGTAGAAAGTATAGAATTGTTAAATCTACAATTGCAAAAATGTCACATCGGGAAGAACTTTAACAAGAGCCGACTTTTCAATATAACAGTTTTCTCTCAAAACTAAATGTGTATTTTACTTTTCAAATGACATTTTCCTCTCAAAACAAATTGTATATATTACATTGAAATCAACAGTGATACTTTCAAAGCAACAAGGTTTGTGTACTTTTAATTCCAAATAAATGCCAAAATAAATTTTAAGACTTATAGTAAAACTTTTATTTATTATATCGTCATGTTTATGTTCTGCGTCTTGTAAGGGATCCGGGTTCTAGGGTAGCATGTTATAGCGCTGGAATTGCGGTGCCAGATCCCATTCACTCGCAGCTAAACCGCGGACGCAGCAGCAGATCGTACTTCATGGTAAGCGGTGGGAGACGGTCCTACGCCGAAGGCCATCTTTCGCGGCGTCCAATTGTTTTTGCGCAGTGACAAGATCACGGGAGTCGAGTGCTGTTCGTTCCGGTTCGAGATTCTTACCGCAGCTCTTGCCAAGCTTTTCATGTTCTCGCCATGCACTGATAAAAAAATACACGTTCGATTCATGTTTTTCGGAATATGGATATTTTCAATCAGCTTACACCATCAATTCTAGTGCAATCCACATCACTACGATGTTCTTGACATCCTCAGTTCAAATGTCATTGTATA
The DNA here is from genome assembly GCF_024139115.2 of Armigeres subalbatus. Taxonomy (NCBI): domain Eukaryota; kingdom Metazoa; phylum Arthropoda; class Insecta; order Diptera; family Culicidae; genus Armigeres; species Armigeres subalbatus. The sequence goes on from NC_085141.1 coordinate 199,037,005, forward strand.
CATCCAAATTCATTATTGATACACTACCATATGATATGCACATCCATGAATAACCATAACAAATACACGTTCGACTCGTGTGTTTCAGAATGTTGATATTTCATTCCAAATTACACCATCAAGTCTGATGTATTTCACATCACTGAGATGTTCTTCACAAACTCAGTTCAAATGACTATGTTTATAGCAAATTGTATAATTGATACACCACGATGTCATATGTTTATCTAAAACATGTTATGTTTTACTTCAAACGAATTTGAGTATGCATTCAGACGATTCAGACGATCCTCCATATGTCATTATTTCAATAAAAACGGACATGTTCATGCATGTTTTGAAAGGCCGCAACATTTTTCAATTTCAATTATCGGTAAATAGTGAACTGATTTTATATTAATTTGCACTTATTAATTTATGAATAAAAACCCGACTTAATCCACCTACAGTGAACGCAACCCTTCTTACACTTTTGAATGGTTGTGTGTGCCCAGTGCATATTACAATTTCTATGCATATGACCTTCAATTGTATATAAAATTACTGATATTATCATGCTTTTATCGATTTCAAAATAAAAAAAATAAAAAAAGGGATATTTCTGGAAATTTAACAATTTTAAAAAAATACAAAAAGACTGTAAATTTGATTTGCCGCCTTAAATGGCAATATTACAGCTTCTGTTTAAGCCCAAAAGAGTTCAAATCGGGTCATAGACGGCTGAGATATTGGTGTGACAATTCTTCATTAGTAGTCTGAAAATATGTCTCATATTCGTATTTCACAGATATCTCTGAAACCGAATTTCCGATTGCAGAAAAAAATAATGGGTCCAATGACAAAAACATAGCTTTCGTTTAAAGATAAAATCGCACAAATCGGTCCAAGGACGACTGAGATCTTGATGGGACATATTTTACCAATGTGTGAAGTTGATACGTCTAATGCTTTATGTTCGTATTTCAGAGATATCTCCGGAACCCAATGTCTAATTGCAAAAACAAAATACAATGGGTTCAATGGCAAAGTCATAGCTTTCGTTTAAAGATAAAATCATGCAAATTGGTTTACAGACGGCTGAGATATTCATGTGACAGTATTTTGTTAGTTTTCTGAAAATACACTTCATGTTCGTATTTCTCACATATCTCTGGAACCAAATGTCCGATTGCAAAAAAAATTGAACTCGTACAATGACAAAGTCATAGCTTTCGTTTAGTGTTAAAATCGTGCAAATCGGTCCACGGACGGCTGAGATCTTGATGTGAGATTTTTGTAACGCACACACATACGCACACACGCACACACACACACACATACATACATGTGCTCAGTTCGTCGAGCTGAGTTGATTGGTATATACGACTTGGGTCTCCGAGCCTCGGATAAAAAGTCGGTTTTTCAAGCGATCTTTATACCCTTCTTAGGGTGTAAGAAGGGTAAAAAAGAAGGGATTTTTTATTGTTGAGTGACCGGGAGGGCAGAAGATGTGTGGAACATGCAACCCTGCCAAATAAATGAAAAAAGTGAAGTTCACCTGCTATCTTAAGTAAAAACAAGTCTCGGGTACTTATTCAAAAGGACGTATGTGATTTTGTAAACAAAGATTCAAACGTCGATTTGTCCAATCTGACGACAATCTCACGCAAACAAACACCACCAACAGGTAGCCGAATGCTTCCCCTTCCTGTCTGTGGTGATGATTTGCGTGGGAATGTTCTCAGATTGGACAAATCGACGTTTGAATCTTTGTTTACAAAATCACATACGTCCTTTTGAATAAGTACCCGAGAAGTATAGTAGGAAGGAAGGAAGGAAGGAAGGAAGGAAGGAACTCTCAAAAAAAATTAATCCATATTTTTCGGAACTGTAATTAAACGACAGGAAATGTAGATTTTTTACTTCTTTTTAATAATTTGTTTTCGTTTAATTTAATCTATCCGGAATACGACTTTCGTTATACGGTTGAATCCCATTAATTTAATACATATATATTAATATTTTAAAATAAATTTTCTTGCTCTGGAAAACCTAGCTGACCTGCTGTGGCTCCTCGTTTATGTTGAATCGCATCAGAGCATACTAATTTGGTACTTTTTCTAATTGATTGCATGTTCCCTTCCTGCTTTAGCAGCAGCAGGATCAAATAAGATGGAATTATACTCAAAACGGCGAAGACGCATCGTCAATACTGGCCTCTTCCGACTATCCTTTGCGACGTATGTACTTCGTGGCGGCTTCTTGCTAGCAGGAATAAGCACCGAACCGATCATGTTCTCCGGCAGCAGCTCTTTTAGATGTAGGTAACTTGATTTTTTTGTGATCTGTGTGGATAATAAAACCTTATTTACCGGTTGCAGATTTCGGAAAATAAAAGCACTTTACCTGTTCGAAGACAAAATCGCCGGCCTCAGCTCGTAAAATAGTATTAGTTGGTGTGGTTCAACTTCTTTTAAAATAATAAATGCAACCTCCCACTGTGGATATTACATTTTTACCAACTTGATTTTTTTTTCTATCTGTCCGGATATCAATTTCCGTCAGAGGTTCGAAAACCAACGAGACGTTTTTCTATACTTCCACCGTTGATTCGTCGAAGTTATAGGAAAACTATGTTTCTTGAAATGGATTTCGATCCGATGACGGAAATCGGAATCCGGACGGATATGCAATCATTATCATTATTAAAATGTGAAAGAAAACACGAAATTCACTCACAATTCAAATGAAAATCAACACAATTATTCTTAGATATCATATATCAAACAAGCGACTATGACAAGTCGAGCAACCGAATTCGATTTGTTTTACACGTTAATACCGTGTGGTTTGTTTATAAAAAAATGCTCAGTTTTGAATGAGCCATGTCATGTGCTTTACACGTGATATTGATTCGCATTGACAACATCGAGGTCTCTAAACAGATCTTACCAACACTACCACACATTATTTTTTTTCGCTGCACACTGAATCAAAATGAAAATTTTCATTTTCACCTGATGTTTAGTTAAAATATTTTGCGATATTTTTTTAGTGTGTCAACGGATTGTTTGTTGTTTTCTAACAGCAAACAAGAAAAATATGGCAGTTCTAACAGCAAACAAAGGAAAATTTTGTAAACACGGCACCAACACTGATGGGGATGGAGAGGGCTATGCGCAAATTCATGTGTAGAACACACGGTCCTCTCGTGTATTTTTTTATAGTGTGTGTGTATACTTTCCTAAAATGTAAATAGTAAAATAATAAATCAATCGATAACAAAAGTATTTTACAAACCCCACCTTAGAATTTTCATTTGCCGTGCCGATTCCGGACCCATCAGAGAGGACATCTTCTGCTGGTGTTTAGAAACCCCGCTAGAGATTCGTCTTTCACGCAGCTGACCGGTTATAACCGAAGTTTCGAAGATTATCCGTAATTAAAACGGAATGTATTTCGGTTTCTTGTTATACTGACTTAAATTTTTACCATTGATTTCTTCAATTTTTCAAAATTCTCTCCACAGCTAAAACTGTTTTTGCACTAACAAATGAAAAAACAAAAAGTATAGAATGACATTTGATCTGTAAAAAGAAAAATTTCAACTGTTGAAATAACAGTTTTTTGTTTAGAAACAATTTCTCAAATAAAAAGTTTTTCTCTCACATTTAGAGTTTCATTAATCAAATTAACTACATTTTCTATCTTTTTATAATAAAAGTGTGAAACTTTTAGAAACACAATTTATTTTTTCTCTGTGTGGTTTTTGGTCCATTTAAAATTTGGCCCTTCTGATGTAAGGTCGTTTCGCACTCATCTTTCGGAATTCAAGCTATTTCTGGTTTTTGGCCCTTGTAAAGTAATATATTTTGAATTTTGGCCCTTCTGATCTAAGGCCATTTTGAATTTTGGCCCTTCTATTTTAGGCCGTTTTAGCTCCTGCATGAGGCCCTTTTATACTAATCTTGTAAAACTTAAGCTATTCGTGGTTTTTGGCCTTTTTGAAATAAGGTCACTTTGAATTTTGGCCCTTTTGTTTCCTTTTCGTCGTTTTTGGCCCTTTTGAATTGGTTCTTCTGGTCGGAATGGTCACTTTTTCAACCTCAAAAACTCACACGATTTTCATGTACTTAGACTTAACTGATTTTATCGCAACAAGTTGCATTTCGTAAAGCCACTCTACTTATTTCATGCTATTTAATTTGATCAAGATTGATCAATGCCCCAGACAACCACACATCGCATAAGAATGTACGATTAAAATCGTTTACCGGCCTAACAAGCGTACGACTGCATTATTTAATTGATATTTATGACAGGAAACAACTTTTCCTGATTTTTTTGGGATGTATAATACTGCATTGGGGTTCATTTCTGCTTAAAAAATAGCTATTCGCGCTAAATGTCGTTCAAAAAAGCTTTTATTTGATTTAAATTAACGAGGTGCAGCACTAATTTCAGTCATAGCGATTGGCAAAAGCAAAATTTCACTCAATCTCTCAAACATTTTACTCTCATTCTCTCTCGGGACGGTAGAAAATGCGACGTAAACAAAAATATGCACGTTCCACGACAACAAGATGCCAGATGGTATTATTCATAATCATTTTTATTTTTATTTTTGCCTTTCTCGTATACTAAGTATACGTAAAGGCTATAGGATCACTCCAAAACCGAACTTTTGATAGAAGGCCCGGGGACCCATAGTGTTATATACCAATCGACTCAGTTCGACGAATTGAGGTGATGTCTGTATGTGTGTATGTATGTGTGTGTGTACAAAAATGTGAGACACACTTTTTGGTACTTAGCATTATCCAATTTGCTCGCAACAAGTTCCATTCGACGTAGAATTCAATCCCATTGTTTGCTATTGAAAATTAGATCCATCGGACATTGCGTTCCGAAGTTATGGCCAAAAAACTGTTTTCACGTGCAAAAAAAAAATCAAAACGCCCCACCCCGGATTCGAACTTGTGATCTCTGGGGTGGGGAGAGCATACTATACCACAGCACCATCAATACACTTAACATGAGAGAAGATACATACTAAGAGTGAAATCAGGAGTGATTCAGTTTGATTCTAAATTTTCGACCACTATTCTAGTTTGCATCTGGAGCAAAATAGAACAAACTCGCTGGTTTCCCCAGCAGTGTTCTATTCATGTTTTTCAAATTTTCAATTAATTGAAATCATTATGTTACTACCAAGAAAGGCGCCAGAATTGCAAAGTGGATTGATCCGTAGATAAAATGACGCATCTATACACCAAAACAATTGAAAAATATTTGAATCTCGTGATTCAATCGTGGTTCAAATCTGCAGAAAATAGAACGGAGCGTTATACCAGTTTTATTTTTTTGACAGTTGACTGGTATAAAAACTGCCCCATAAAAAGTTTGACAGTTCTGAAATTTCACCATCCCCCGACGAAATCGGGTGCATACCAAATCTACCTATTTTCACACCGACGACGTCGATTGTCGTAGCATACTTAATTTCGTCTCCAGACTCTTTGAACAATGAAGTCGGGTGCAATCGGTATCCGATTTCATCGGTAAAATAATCGATAGATTATTTGGGGTGGTATTTGGTGCTTATTTTGATCGTCCGATTAATTAACAGATGAAGTCAGGTGCTTGTGCTTATAAACATAACACGAAGCAAAAGTGAGTATACGTATTTATTTATTTTTTAATTAATTAAATATTATCTAATTTGATAGTTTGTAGATTTTGAGAAAGCTCGAATAGTTGATCGGAAGAATAGTGTGCACCAGCTACCGCCCGGAATGTAGTGAGTTGCACTCGACCCCAGTGAAAAACTCCTCCTCCTCGGACCCGGTCGAGAGGAACATGTCCGTGGGTAGGAGCTCCCAGGGAGTGGAAATTTTGCTCTCTGGGTTGAAGGCGGCCGCCTTGGCGTGGACCGCCGTTTCCTTCGCCATCATGATAATGGCTGTTGGTTCGTCTTGTAGTTCGGTATCCGAAAAACTGGTTCTCCGATAACTAGGTAAGTTATTAGTTCATGTTGATTTTACCGTCTGTAAGATCCCAGAGGAAGTTCATTGAAGATTTATCATTTCGGCGTACTTTGAATTACCGAATTAACGAGAAGGTTTTTTTTACTTGTGTTTCCTCAAGAAATACATGAGGACAAAATACGGAGAAAAATTTCCCGTAGGGTGGAATTGCAGATGAAGATGTCCAGTTCCACAGTTTAGAGCCGTAAAGTGAAAAAAAAAATTGAAAGGGGTGATCATGCCAAAATTTTGCGAACCGCGCTCCTCACAATATACAAGCGACTACTTTAACCCTTTGGGATATTTTTCGGAATGTCACCAAGTAGACAAAATACCTATCTACATGAACTTATTTTAAAAAGTCATGAAGTTTGGGTATCCATGTATTTAAGCGTCCTGATTATTTATATTCCGTTCGATATCCCATCAGTCCCGTTGAAAATGCATGGGGACCAAATCCGCGTACTACGCGAAGTGTGAAACATGGTGAAACTATCTTATGCCACAATTTAGCACCGAACAATAATTACTTCCTCAGGAGATTGAGTATCGAAAAGTTGTTCCGCGATTTCATTTAATGGAATAAATACTACTAGAAAATTTTCTAATTGCTTCTTTTTCTTGCAGAATCGATAAGTTTGAGAAGATCCCGCTCGATAACTAATTGTTCATGTACTCGGACCTGGATCCATAAATATTTACGGGTTATGCCATGCCCCCATTTAATAAACCTATTAAACACCCTATTTTATCTAATCTTATTATTTGGCACATCGATTTATCTACAGATTAAGTCTAACCTGCTCTTTAATGAAATCTAATAAAACGATTAATGGTTATGGCCAAAAAACTGTTTTCACGTGCAAAAAAAAAAGCAAAACGCCCCACCCCGGATTCGAACTTGTGATCTCTGGGGTGGGAAGAGCATACTATACCACAGCACCATCAATACACTTAACATGAGAGAAGATACATACTAAGAGTGAAATCAGGAGTGATTCAGTTTGATTCTAAATTTTCGACCACTATTCTAGTTTGCATCTGGAGCAAAATAGAACAAACTCGCTGGTTTCCCCAGCAGTGTTCTATTCATGTTTTTCAAATTTTCAATTAATTGAAATCATTATGTTACTACCAAGAAAGGCGCCAGAATTGCAAAGTGGATTGATCCGTAGATAAAATGACGCATCTATACACCAAAACAATTGAAAAATATTTGAATCTCGTGATTCAATCGTGGTTCAAATCTGCAGAAAATAGAACGGAGCGTTATACCAGTTTTATTTTTTTGACAGTTGACTGGTATAAAAACTGCCCCATAAAAAGTTTGACAGTTCTGAAATTTCACCATCCCCCGACGAAATCGAGTGCATACCAAATCTACCTATTTTCACACCGACGACGTCGATTGTCGTAGCATACTTAATTTCGTCGCCAGACTCATTGAACAATGAAGTCGGGTGCAATCGGTATCCGATTTCATCGGTAAAATAATCGATAGATTATTTGGGGTGGTATTTGGTGCTTATTTTGATCGTCCGATTAATTAACAGATGAAGTCAGGTGCTTGTGCTTATAAATACAAAACAAAGCAAAAGTGAGTATTTGTATTTATTTGATTTTTAATTAATTGAATATGATTTAATTTGTTAGTATTTAGATTTTGAGAAAGCTCGAATAGTTGATCGGAAGAATAGTGTGCATCAGCTACCGCCCGGAATGTAGTGAGTTGCACTCGACCCCAGTGAAAAACTCCTCCTCCTCGGACCCGGTCGAGAGGAACATGTCCGTGGGTAGGAGCTCCCAGGGAGTGGAAATTTTGCTCTCTGGGTTGAAGGCGGCCGCCTTGGCGTGGACCGCCGTTTCCTTCGCCATCATGATAATGGCTGTTGGTTCGTCTTGTAGTTCGGTATCCGAAAAACTGGTTCTCCGATAACTAGGTAAGTTATTAGTTCATGTTGATTTTACCGTCTGTAAGATCCCAGAGGAAGTTCATTGAAGATTTATCATTTCGGCGTACTTTGAATTACCGAATTAACGAGAAGGTTTTTTTTACTTGTGTTTTCCTCAAGAAATACATGAGGACAAAATACGGAGAAAAATTTCCCGTAGGGTGGAATTGCAGATGAAGATGTCCAGTTCCACAGTTTAGAGCCGTAAAGTGAAAAAAAAATTTGAAAGGGGTGATCATGCCAAAATTTTGCGAACCGCGCTCCTCACAATATACAAGCGACTACTTTAACCCTTTGGGATATTTTTCGGAATGTCACCAAGTAGACAAAATACCTATCTACATGAACTTATTTTAAAAAGTCATGAAGTTTGGGTATCCATGTATTTAAGCGTCCTGATTATTTATATTCCGTTCGATATCCCATCAGTCCCGTTGAAAATGCATGGGGACCAAATCCGCGTACTACGCGAAGTGTGAAACATGGTGAAACTATCTTATGCCACAATTTAGCACCGAACAATAATTACTTCCTCAGGAGATTGAGTATCGAAAAGTTGTTCCGCGATTTCATTGAATGGAATAAATACTACTAGAAAATTTTCTAATTGCTTCTTTTTCTTGCAGAATCGATAAGTTTGAGAAGATCCCGCTCTATAACTAATTGTTCATGTACTCGGACCTGGATCCATAAATATTTACGGGTTATGCCATGCCCCCATTTAATAAACCTATTAAACACCCTATTTTATCTAATCTTATTATTTAGCACATGGATTTATCTACAGATTAAGTCTAACCTGCTCTTTAATGAAATCTAATAAAACGATTAAACACCCTATTTCGTCTTATTTCATTATTTGATCCACCGATTTATCTATAGATTTATTCTGATCCACTCCTGGATGAAATTTATTAAACCGATTGAACACCCTATTTGGTCTGATTTCATTATTTGGCACACCGATTTATCTATAGATTTAGTCTGATCTGCTCTTTGATGAAATTTAATAAATTGATTAAACACCCTATTTCGTCTGATTTCATTATTTGGTCAACCGATTTATCTATAGGTTTAATCTAATTCGCTCCATGATTATACGTAATAATATGATTAATCACTATATTTCGTCTGGTTTCGTCACATATCATTTACAACAAAGTCGACCTATTATTCATTCGATTTAATCGATGTTAGTCCACCGATTTAGTTTATCGTCGCGTCGGTTGTCTCCCCTGTAAAATTCCCATAAGGCTCGGTGAAACAATCTATAAATTCGTCGGGACCAAAGTCGGTCGATCCTACCGACGTGAATCGATTTAGTCGGGGGGAAAGTAGGGAGGATTTTTTATGGGGTGAATCTAGAACAGCTGCTGGGAAATTCAATGTTTCAGATTCATATTCAAACTGACAGCCCCGAACGATTTGAATCACTGCTGATTTTACTCTAAGATGAATCATCGAATTGGAGATATGTTTATTGCCTCTATATATAGCATTAGAGTTTATCCCGCTAGGGTAAATGTTGCTATACTGGAAGTATTAATGAATTGAGAAAAGAAAATATTTGTTTTTAACGTTGGTGATTGAAAATATACAGTTTCAGCTTAGCTTAGCTTAGACTGACTGTACATATCAATGGTTGCTACTCCGTGATTGATCAGAATTGGTGCAAATTGCACTACCATCCAAGTGAATAGTGGTTGGGATTTACCAACTATTCTCGAAGTTTACGTTTCGTGATTGAAAATATATAGTTACATTACATTAACTAATAGATAAAATATTGATAGTAAATTAAGATTTATTTCACCTAACCAATTATTCAAAATAGCTTCGTACCCTATGGATAAATTTTTCCTTTAATGGAGGTAAAAGTTGCTTAACCATTGATGTGAGAAAGTCAATTTTGTTATGAAAAATTATATTGGTGGGATATCATAATTACATCATACCGCTTCAGCTAACGAAAGGAAACATATGTGTATAATAATGGGAAATATCAATAAGAACCCACTACCCCCACTCATGGTACGGGTGCCCTATGGAAATTAAAAATATCCGTTATCCGATATCCGATCAGTAATTGAAAACCCTTTCCTATGCATACATAACTTTTCTCATGTCTTATTGCTATCATGCGCTAAGAAAAACACAAATCAAGACAAAATTTTCAAAACGACTTATCTGCTTTTGTAAACAAAGATTCAAACGACGATTTGACGAATCTGAAAGCTCTCCCACGCAAACCAACACCATCAACAGGTAGCGGAAACCTTCATCTACCTATTGATGGTGTTGGTTTGCGTGGGAGAGCTATCAGATTCGTCAAATCGTCGTTTGAATCTTTATTTACAAAAACAGATAAGTCGTTTTGAAAATTTTGTCTTGAAATACCCTACACGCTTAGATTTGATTACCTAAAATTAGGTTTTTATTTTACCTATAATTAGGTAATGGATGTTTACTTGAATAATCGGTAAAAATTAACGATTATTTTCACTAATTTTTACCTAATTTAGAGTATTGTGTCTTTTCCAGTAACGACGCTATTTTTTACTTAAAAATAGTTTATTATTGTCTTTGTTAAAATCGAGTCTACTGCCGGTATATTGAGTTGCTGTTCCAGATGAGGTTCCAGATTCGGAGAATTTTCTTGGCGTCTTCTCGGTTGGCCTCTCCAGGCACCTCTTTCTGGCTCTCAGGCTTCCGGATTTCTTGTAATTAGATATAAAGGTAAGTGGCAAATATTCTATAGCGACGTTTTTGGATCACAATATAAAAGAACATTTTTGCTTTCTGCAGGCCTTTCCGGCATATTTTTATATCCGCTTATTGTGACATCTGATCATCTAGTTCCGTCCCTTCTAGATGCTAAGATCTTCTTTCCAGCTGCCGATTTCCAAAAATCAAGGTGAGTGGACAATTCTCAAAGTCGGTTTCGAAATGCAATATTTAGGAACTTTTTTCATTACAGAAATCCTATCAACTTTACCCAAGGTTTTCTGGCTTTTCTTATGTGCAGTTTCGACAAAACTTTTGTTTTTGGAAACCTTTTAAGCCATGAATATGCATATACAGTGCTCCGTAATTCACCATCACCTGCATCATATCGTCGGTCCCTTTTTAGAAGTGATAAATGTTATAATTATTATAGAAAAATAAAATATAAATTGGGTTGGGCTTCCATTTGTCATCAAACTGTCACAATTTCATCTCTCCAGAAAATTTGGCATATTTGTTCAAATCTCCCTGGATAGGATGAAACTGGCAATATGAGACAAATAATGGAATATTTTTTCCTTTTTTGATAACAATAAATTTTATCCGGAAAATAAATGTCATTTTATTTATTTTTTTTTCAAATCAAAATAATGAATTTTAACCTAATTTTCGGTTAAATATACCGACTTCAAGCGGTAATTTTTATCGTTTTCGCAAAACCAAAACAAAAAATAAAAACCTATTTTTCGGTAAAAAATAACGACCCTGATTGGTAATTTATAACGATAATTCTTGTGAACCACTATTACCTACATTTAGGTAATCGATGATTACCTACATTTTAGGTATGTGCACTTTAGTTCGATTATCGGTAATTTTTACCGACTTTTAGATAATCCAGTCTAAGCGTGTATATCACATACTCATGTAAATAGCCATTTCAAAATGCATCGTGCTTTGTTCAACACTCTCCAGCAGACCTTACACGAGGCATATATTGACAATACTTTTTTCGTCAAACTTTTCATCAAACTTTTCTTCAATATTTTCACTGATTAGCCGGCATGGCCGTAGCTGAAGAAAAACTCAATTTTTTCTTGAACTAATATGAATCAAATAGCGGTATAACGCACAAAACACGCCCACACTCAACCGTCATCGACTCCTGTGGGCTAAAGACACTATAAACAAAGACGGGAAATGTTCCAATTGGAATTCCAAATTTACTGTCAGTGCTATTCCAATCGAGCAGAAGACCTGTCATTCCAAAAAATCACGCAGAATATTTGGCAAGGGCTAATTTAACTTCCGCAAATAAACATGTTTAAATTATTGTTGTAATATTTTTGGATCAATGTAGCCTAATAAACCCCTACAAATGGTAGAAAATGACTCTCAACTTGTTCATATTGTATTTGCTATCTGATTTGCGTGGGTATAAGCGTTACTAATCATTTTTTTTTAAATTAGGAAAATCACTTACATCAATTTGAAAACTTTATGCAATATGAGCATTGTTGCGCATTCAGGGTTGCCTGTCGAATTATTTGCTCAGGGATCAGATTTCGCGTCTTTGTATATAGTGTCTTTACTGTGGGCAAACTGCGGGGGGAGATGAGGGGAAATATTGAAAAGAATATCAAACTTTTCTGATTTCCCTCAATATTTACTTCAATATTTTGGGTTCGCACTCACACGATCAATCTTTTTCTTCAATAATCAAGAGTTTGTCAAACTTTTTCCGTCGTGTAGGGTCTGCTTCCCGTACGGATGCGCGTGAAAGAAGGAATGGCAATGTGCCGTCGCACAGTGGCGGGCCCCCATATAAATGTCAGACTAAAAGATTTATTCGAATTTAATTTGCCCATACACATTTTTTTAGGAGATGCTTTACAGCATCAACTTTTTAACCAAGTCACCAAAAATTAAATTTACAAGCTACAATCAATAAATTAAGGAATTAGCTCATTCACAATATGTGTGAGCTACGCGAAAAAACGAATCTTTCTTTGTACGGGTTTCCGCCACTGCGCATCGGTCGGCTTAAGCATCGTAGCATCAGCTAAAGACACTATATACAAAGACGCGAAATCTGATCCCTGAGCAAATAATTCGACAGGCAACCCTGAATGCGCAACAATGCTCATATTGCATAAAGTTTTCAAATTGATGTAAGTGATTTTCCTAATTTAAAAAAAAAATGATTAGTAACGCTTATACCCACGCAAATCAGATAGCAAATACAATATGAACAAGTTGAGAGTCATTTTCTACCATTTGTAGGGGTTTATTAGGCTACATTGATCCAAAAATATTACAACAATAATTTAAACATGTTTATTTGCGGAAGTTAAATTAGCCCTTGCCAAATATTCTGCGTGATTTTTTGGAATGACAGGTCTTCTGCTCGATTGGAATAGCACTGACAGTAAATTTGGAATTCCAATTGGAACATTTCCCGTCTTTGTTTATAGTGTCTTTAGCATCAGCAACACAAGCTTTGACTGTTTATTTTCGTCTTGCATCAGGCATCGCATTGTACACAGCCCGTACAGCGCGTACAGCAAGGCATGCTTCTGTTCTATTTTTAGCACTGATAGAAGTAAATACCAGAGTCTATTATATAGAGTTACGCAAAGAGGATCTTCTTACTAGAGGCCTTGATAAGAGAAACGCGGATAGAAAATATGGCTCTGCCAACACTGCAGCCAAACTTCTTCATGTAAGAACAACACATGAAAAGGAAGAAATGGTTTATCCAGGTAAATTTTTACACACCTCTATTTAATGTGTTCACATCACATGACAATAAAATCCCATAAACAAAGCAATTGCGTTTCATAACCTATCATTGATTTGCATATATTATTGATAACAAATGTAAAATGCATTAAAATTTGTTCATTCATAAATGGCATTAAATCGAATTTAGTCGTTTTCAGTATTTGAGCCGATGTTTTGGTTGCTTGACAGGTCTCTTGCTCGATTGGCTGCTGTATTTTGACGGTTCGATTGGCGGCTTATGCCAATCCGCGTTTCTCTTATCAAGGCCTCTACTTCTTACACTTATTCTGAATGCTGTTCTTGTTATTCTATTTCTAACTTTCACTTTTGTTCAACCCTTCAAGTGACTTCACGGGAGCGTCCTCTTCTAAAGCTTTTTAATTCGATAACCTAGTTACCCACAGAGTGCAAACACGTGAATTTCTTGTTGCTACTTTATTGGGGAATATATTGATGTTTTTTGAAGCTGTTTCTAGATCAAATCTAATCCATTTTAATTCATGCGTTTTAATTCGCAATAATAATCATTAGGCGATAACAATACTTTCGCCTCACCAACAAGCATTTGTTTACTTTGCTCGATAGGTAGACGGTTTGACAGTTCAATAGGTAGATTTGGCTTCACTCTTTGCGCAACTCTATAAATATATAATAGACTCTGGTAAATACCAATGAGGCAAGAAAGCACACACGGAGATGCGAAACAACTCAAAATTGAGTCTTTTTCACTCAACTTGACAGCTAAGTGCAACCACTCAAAATTGAGTTTTTCAGCAATAACTCAATTTTGATTTATTTTGAAAAACCTTTGGTCGGGTGATTTTTACTATAGATAGTAGAATCTATAGATGAGCGAAAGCATGGCTGAGTCAATTTTTTTGCCCGTGCACACGCGCATATGACGTCACAGCCCTTAACGTTTCCATTGAAAGTGACGTCATGCTCGTTTGGAGACACGTTTGACAGTTCGTTTGGAGACAGAGGATTTATCTTCGCTCATCTATATATTCCACTATCTATAATTTTTACTTTTTGTCAAAGAGTCGACTTTGAGTGAAAAGTACTAAAAAACGGGTTTTCCATTGTAGCCAAATTTAAGCGAAAGTTTGCAGGAAATTGATTCGTATGTTTATATCAAAACCCAGAGATATCCATATGATTATATTTATATTGTTAAGAACACGCAAGAAAATTGACCCCTTAAATGTATGTGTAATTTCTCATACTTTTCTAAAAGACGCCTTCTCATTAAATTTATTTGATTCTAATAACCACCATACGTCCGGCACATACCTTGTATTTAACAAACTACTGAATTAAATGACTAATTAAAAGTCCCCTAGGCATTCACCGACCAACTCGACAACCATCAGAAACGCTCATCAAAGTTGATGACAAGATGATAAAAAATGGCGTCCCGTGAAAATTTTCACTTGAGTGCGTTAGGAGATTAGCGGTTCCGTATCGTTTGCAATTGATTTTTGTGTGATTTGGTAAGTAACTTAATATATTCAATATAGGACGATTGGAGTTTTATTTGTAGAATTTGTAATTATAGGTCCCGCTATTTGCATACGTCGAAGAAAGTCAACCGGAGTCATTGTTTGTATCTCATGTACCACCATGCACTCCTGCTCTAGCAAGCAGTTTTCCATTCGGAACACGACAACTGATGCCAATATCGATCCACACAACCGTATACTTCCCATCGTCAAGATCCAGCAGCGTCTAGAAGCCGATCTAAAAGCCAAACACAACCGGAACTCGCAGAGGGCATGTGGGAATTGAGCAGCTCATTGGATAACTACAGGCACTGTTGAATTTACTTCCACGTGACACGGAAGCACCATTTGCCTTTTTCAGAAAAAAATATTTAAAGCTCTTTTCAGTGGAATGTATTCAACCGTCTAAGATGATTGCGTTTCATAAGATCAGCGGGAGAATAAAAGAGACAACCAGTGCCACGCAACGCTGATCTGTGCCACCTTAGTAAAGTCTAGCTCATTGGAGTTAAGTAACCTTCATTTAATTCCACCAATTATTTCGATATCTTAGCAAATACGTATTTCGACCACAACTGTGTGGTCGTCTTCAGTGTCTCGTACTTGACTCGACTTACGATAATTGTTGGAATTAAATAGAGGCTACTTAACTCGTCTTAATTTCAGTTGACCATTTGCCTACCAGCTTTCTTTTCGCAAAAATATGTTGCTTCATCCGTCGGATGACTCGCTGCCGCTATCTATGCAATAAAGTACAGGATCAGCAAAGGTCACTCCAAAAACCTCACAAATTATGCAAGCAAACATTTAATCAATAAATTATCTGTCGTCCATTATATTTGTAGTTTCGATTGAAAAAATCAAATATTCCAAAAAAAAAACAGTATATGAACACGAAAATCCAGCGATTAGAATCATTTTCCTTACACATATACTCCATAAGCTGAATTTTTCAAAAGTATGGGTCATTTTTATGGATTCTATTTTGTTAACCCATGTATTTGATAAAAATTCATACTGGCGACAATTCATTAATATCACACATACTTATCATGAGTACAACCCCATTGCAAAATCCATGTGGGTTGGCACATGAATTGAATGGCCTTTTTGCTTGAGTGAAGAATATCATAAAATAAGTAAAACATAAATAATGGTAAATTATATTTTGATGTGATTTTTAATGATTCTGCAGAATGTGAAGTGTCCGCTGCTGTCACGATGAAATACTTTGAAACGAAAGCTTTCGATCTGTAAAAGAGAAGAAACATTGGGGAATTAAACATGAAAGAGACCATCAAAGTTAATTCGGTTATGCCACTGAAAACAGATGACTTTATATTTTGAGCTTCGATAACGCGTTGCCGCTTACATTGATCGGCATATGTTATTATTATTTATTCAGACTAAGGCCGAAGTGGCCTGTGCGGTATATAAGAGTCTTCTCCATTCGGCTCGGTCCATGGCTACACGTCGCCAACCACGCAGTCTACGGAGGGTCCGCAAGTCATCTTCCACCTGATCGATCCACCTTGCCCGCTGCGCACCTCGCCTTCTTGTGCCCGTCGGATCGTTGTCGAGAACCATTTTCACCGGGTTACTGTCCGACATTCTGGCTACGTGCCCGGCCCATCGCAGTCGTCCGATTTTCGCGGTGTGAACGATGGATGGTTCTCCCAACAGCTGATGCAATTCGTGGTTCATTCGCCTCCTCCACGTACCGTCCGCCATCTGCACCCCACCATAGATGGTACGCAGCACTTTCCTTTCGAAAACTCCAAGTGCGCGTTGGTCCTCCACGAGTATCGTCCAGGTCTCGTGTCCGTAGAGGACTACCGGCCTAATTAGCGTTTTGTAGATTGTCAGTTTGGTACGGCGGCGAACTCTATTCGATCGGAGCGTCTTGCGGAGTCCAAAGAACGTACGATTTCCAGCCACTATGCGTCTCCGAATTTCTCTGCTGGTGTCATTTTCGGCAGTCACCAGTGAGCCCAAGTACACAAATACTTCTACCACCTCGATTTCGTCACCACCGATGCAAACTCGTGGTGGGTGGCTCACATTGTCTTCTCTTGAACCTCTCCCTATCATGTACTTCGTTTTCGACGTGTTGATGACTAGTCCGATTCGCTTAGCTCCCCTCTTTAGTCTGATGTAGGCTTCCTCCATCTTCTCAAAGTTACGTGCCATAATATCTATGTCGTCGGCGAAACCAAATAGCTGGACGGACTTATTGAAAATTGTACCACTCGTGTTAATCCCTGCTCTTCGTATTACACCTTCCAAAGCGATGTTGAATAGCAAACACGAAAGACCATCACCTTGCCGTAACCCTCTGCGGGTTTCGAAGGGACTCGAGAATGCCCCTGAAACTTGAACTATGCACATCACCCGATCCATCGTCGCTTTGATCAACCGTGTCAGTTTATCCGGAAAACCGTGTTCGTGCATTAGCTGCCATAGCTGGTCCCGATCGATTGTATCATATGCGGCTTTGAAGTCGATGAATAGATGATGTGTGGGCACGTTGTATTCGCGGCATTTCTGCAGTACTTGGCGAATGACAAACACCTGGTCCGTGGTGGAGCGTTCGCCCATAAAACCCGCCTGGTACTGCCCCACGAACTCCCTTGCAGTTGGTGCTAGTCAACGGCATAAAATTTGGGAGAGTACCTTGTAGGCGGCGTTCAGCAATGTGATTGCGCGGTAGTTGCTACAATCCAGCTTATCGCCCTTTTTGTAGATGGGACACACGACACCTTCCATCCACTCCTGCGGCAAAACTTCCTCCTCCCAGATCTTGGTAATGACCCAGTGCAGCGCTCTAGCCAGTGCCTCACCACCGTGTTTAAATAGCTCTCCTGGTAGTTGGTCAACCCCAGGGGCTTTGTTGTTCTTGAGCCGGCCAATCTCCTCCTGGATTACCTGGAGATCCGGAGCCGGTAGAATTATGTCCTGCGCGCGTTCTCTCAGGTCCATCACCATACCGCCATCTTCGTCTGCCACATCGCCATTCAGGTGTTCTTCGTAGTGCTGCCGCCACCTTTGGATCACCTCACATTCGCCGTCATACCAGTCGTTTCTCTGATCCGGGGGCACCGTGCCAAGTGCAGCGGTTGCGGTGCTACCAATGGCGGATCGAATATCTCTCCAGCCATCTTCAAGAGATGCTGCACCTAGCTGCTCTTCCGTTGGAAGTGACACTTCCAGCTGCTGCGCGTATTCTTGGGCTAGTCTACCGTCTTGTAGCCGCCCAATGTTAAGCCGCGGCGTCCGACTTCGACGCGTGTTGTACACCGTCGAGAGTTTTGAGCGCAGGCATACTGCAACGAGGTAGTGGTCGGATTCAATATTCGCACTGCGGTAAGTGCGGACGTTCGTGATGTCGGAGAAGAATTTACCGTCGATTAGAACGTGGTCGATTTGGTTTTCCGTTTCTTGGTTAGGTGATCTCCATGTGGCCTTGTGGATATTTTTGCGGGGAAAGAAGGTGCTTCGGACTACCATTCCGCGGGAGGCTGCGAAGTTTATGCATCGTTGGCCGTTGTCATTCGATACGGTGTGCAGACTATCCGGTCCGATGACCGGTCTATACATTTCCTCCCTTCCTACCTGTGCGTTCATGTCACGGATGACGATTTTAACGTCCCGCAGTGGGCATCCATCGTATGTCTGCTCCAGATGTGCGTAGAACGCTTCTTTTTCGTCGTCGGGTGTCCCTTCGTGTGGGCAGTGCACGTTGATGATGCTATAGTTGAAGAAACGGCCTTTAATCCTCAGCTTGCACATCCTTGCGTTGATTGGCTGCCACCCAATCACGCGTTGGCGCATCTTACCCAGCACTATGAAGCCGGTTCCCAGCTCGTTGGTGGTGCCACAGCTTTGGTAGAAGTTAGCCGCTCGATGCCCGCTTTTCCACACTTTCTGTCCTGTCCAGCAAATCCAGCAAATGATCGGCATATGTATTTACATGTAATATGACACACTTGTGGTATTCGTACCATGGTACAAAAATCTTGAAATGAGTGCCATACCAATTATTGTCTTCATTAAAGATAGCCTTGAAATAATTTTCTTGTCGCCTTGTACCATGGTACGAATACCACAAGTGTGTGCCCCATATAATAAGAATTGATAATTTTGTACTTACGTTGTGGAACGTGTGGCAGAATCAAATGTCTTTTTGTAGGACTGTTATGTTCCTTATGTTCCTCATAAGCAGAAGTGTCGTCCCTCTCGTCAATAGCCGGAAAATATAGTTATTTCGTCCTAAAACTGTATGCAGAATAAATTAATATTTCATTCATTAATGAGGAACCAATTGTAACTCACCCGTATAGCGAAGCACTTTCCATTCTGTGTCATTGTAGGCAACTTTAAATTTCATCAAATTCAGTTAAATATTTACTTTACAATCTTTACAAACGTATTAAGCGTCGTTGATTATGGTTGCAAGTGAATTTTCAGCCAAAACCAGGTATAGCTCCAAAACTTCATTTTGGATACTTTCTTATAAACAAAAGAACTCAATAGGGAGTGTTGGGGGTAAACTACGAAATTAAGTTATAAACACCCATCAACCAAAACAAAAAGGTATCCAAAATGTGAGTGTTGGGAGAGTACTTAAATTTGAGCACTTTTTATCAGTGTTGTGCTGAATCATTATCAGACGATAATGATTGCAATTTTCATGCGAAAAATTTTCACGCGAAAACAGTAGGCGTGTTGTCGCTGGCGACAACTTCTCAAACTTTGCACTCAAACGATAATAAACACAGAATTTTCATTCAAACATTATTCTTTACTAATATCAGCTAATTGTCAACAGTCCCGTTATAGCTTCTATTTGGCGTTATGGTTTCATGGTAGTAAGGACAAGAGTTCAAAATATAACGGTAATTGCTTTAAATCAAGATACGATTTCCAAATGATTCTTATTCGCTGGCTAAAAAAATTCGCTAATTTAAAAGTAAGATCGCGGGTGAGTTTTGATCATCCTCGATTTTTTGAAAATTTGATATTTCCCATCCCTGCTTTTTATCTTGATTTTGGATAGTTTCGAATCACAGTGCATAGTAGATCATTTTGAAGTCTGGCGGTCGTCACAAGAACCACGAAAAAAGTGCTGTTGGCGCCGAAGTGCTTGAGCAGCATATTGCCCATGATCACATAGTTGACGTATAAGCCAAAATTACCAAAACACACTTTTTTGCGGATATGGATTCTTCGTACGATTATACATATGCTCCATGAAAAAATATTCATGTTTTGTTCGGAAACATTTGAGTTAATAATTCGCCATATGGCCCAAGTTTCGCCATATGAAAATACCCTAAACCTGGGTAAGCCACTTTTCTGCGCTCAAGCGAGTAGAGGGATATTTTGAAATCACTCCCATAAACAAAATTATTTTGCAGTTACGTGGCTGTCAAACATTTCCCGCTCTTCGAATTTCGCTTTCCACGCTGCATGAGGGCGCACAAATGCGCTAGATTCTACATTTTTTTGTGTCTTTATTAAAGAGACTTTCAGCCCGAGGCTGGCTCGTCTCCGGAGATTCTACATGACTTTACGATTGTTTACATACATTCATGCTCCAATCAGCTGCTGAATCTCAAGAAATTTCGTAACTAGTGCTTTTTAGTTGCATTCCTACTAATTTTCCACTCGGAATATAATGTGAGAATACTTGTTACAAAGAATACAAAATTCAAACAAATTTTATTTTATTTTTTCCTCAAAAATAACAATACTTCTCAATATTAGATCAGAAACGAACATAACCACAATCTTCAATGTTTGGCTCCGGCACAATAGAAAATTTTGGCTTCAGTTTGACAACCAAATCGATTCTATCCGCACCACCTGTAGTGTCGGATTAAATAAAGAACAACCGCGTCGCTTCGTAGCTAACAATCATTATTTCATCTTCTTCTCTTCTACTCTACATGTCTACAAGTATATAATGCTTAAGTATATAATGCACTCTACGTATGCATACGTGTATTCTACAACTCCCCTCTTTCTGAATAGTCCATAACTGCTCCCAAAGTGTAATCGTCCAAGTACCCTGGTCGCTTACTTTCTCGGCGTGGTCTATCTGTTGTTGATTCGCCACTTGTCAATTCTTGAGAATTTGTTGCAGCTGGGTTTGCTGAAACTTGTGTGGGACTGTTTTGTGGACGGAAACGCCTACCAACAGGAAGGACTTGCAGATAGAGATGAAAAAGGAACTTCGGAATAAAGAACGCGCACTTTCGATTAAAAGAGTAACAAACTTTATTTACGTCCGTATCGACCAAATTTAACTTGTGATGTGTTAAACACAAAATGTCTGCCGCTCCATTTGCGCGCGAGTTACAAGTTCATAGGAATTTACACATCTATGTGTTACAACTTACCCTACCAAGATAATAATAGAAGGTGGTCATTGGTTATCTCCCACACTCCTCCTCAATGATCACACCTTATGATTCACCTTTAAGTCCAATATTCTCCAGCATCCTACGAAACATTGTAGTACCCAACGGCTTCGTTAGTGTATCTGCTATCATATTCTCTGATGGACAAAACTGCAAGTTCACAACACGTTGTTCGACCAAATCCTTGATGAAGTGCCGCTTCGTATCAATATGCTTTGATCTCTTGCTTGTTCGTTCGGTGTTGATGAAACTAAGGCAGCTTTGATTATCCTCACATACCGTTGTGCACTGCTTAACTTCTCCCAAGTCTTCCATCAATCGATGCAGCCAGAGAAGTTCCTGGCATGCTTCGCTCAAGGCTACATATTCCGCTTCCATAGAAGACAGACTTACACATGACTGCTTGTGGCTTATCCACGCGATCGGACCTTCTCCGAAAAAGAATATATAGCCACTTGTAGACTTCCGGCTTGCTTGATCGCCTGCCCAGTCCGCATCAGAGTAGCCTTCAAGTGACCACCCTTTTCCAGGTCCAAACTGTAGTTTATAGCCTCGTGTTCCTTTCAGGTATCTGACAACCCGCTTTGCTGCCGTCCAATCCATTTCTGTGGGACTACTCACTTTTCTTCCCAGCGACGAAACGCTTACAGCCACATCTGGTCTAGCATTCACCGCCACGTACAGAAGTGCACCGACTAGGCTGCGGTACCGAGTAATGTCTGCAAACGGTTTGCTGTTACTGCTGTTATCCAATTTCATGTAACTTGGATCCATCGGTGTTTTCGCTGGATTACAATCCTTCATACCAAATTTCTCGATCAAGCCATCGATATAGCTTGCCAGACGAAGACTGTAGAATCCACCATTACATCGAACTTCTTGTCCCAAAAACTGTTTTACCCTTCCTAGGTTCGTAATGTCGAAATCCTTCTGAAGAGCTTGAAATACCGCATCTATCACATCTACTTCCTTTCAGGCTATCAAAATATCGTCGACGTAAACAAGAAGATATACTGTCTTTTCACCATCTCGCCGCACATATAAGCAGGGATCCGATTCACACTGTTCAAACTTCAGCTTTATCAATGTTGCATGTAGGGCACGATTCCAACAGCGTGCTGACTGCTTGAGCCCGTATATACTTTTCTTGAGGCGACATACCATATCCTCTGATCCCGCAACAATATATCCGGGTGGTTGCCTCATGTAGATCTCCTCTTCTATTGTTCCGTGCAGATACGCCGTTTTAACATCCAAATGTTGTAGTATCAACTGTCGTTTTCCCGCTACTGCCAACAAGGCACGCAATGTTTCCTGCCGTGTTACTGGAGCAAACACATCCACATAGTCTATTCCGTAGCGTTGATTGTAGCCTTGGGCTACCAGTCTTGCCTTATGCTTCACTATTTCACCACTTTCACTACGTTTCAGTTTAAATACCCATTTTGACCCAATCACTTTTCTTCCCTCAGGTAGACTCACGAGTTTCCATGTTTCATTGGTACCATGCGATTCAATTTCCGAATCCATTGCTTCCTTCCATTTTGGATCTCTAACGCTTTCCGGTAATCTTTTGGCTCGGTCGAAGAAAACTCAGCAATACCGACAACGAAGTCATCATACCGGCTCGGTAATACACTTCTCGTTCTCCGTTGCTCACGCTGTCCCACTGGCTCTATCTGTGCTTGCT
The DNA here is from genome assembly GCF_024139115.2 of Armigeres subalbatus. Taxonomy (NCBI): domain Eukaryota; kingdom Metazoa; phylum Arthropoda; class Insecta; order Diptera; family Culicidae; genus Armigeres; species Armigeres subalbatus. The sequence goes on from NC_085141.1 coordinate 199,060,084, forward strand.
CCTGGTGATCATCATCCTCCGCAGAGTCCCAGCCTGCTGATTCACTCGAAGAGTTGTCAAATTCTGCTGCTACACTATCGATTTTCGATGAATTGAACGTTATTTCGATAGAATCGTCCATTTGCTCCGGTACGATTTCAGATTTCCTGTTATCCATATGTTCCGATTCATTGCCTAGCTCGATGAATCTTGCATCTCTACTAACTATCACACGACACGTTAATCGATCAAGGAAACGATACCCTTTATGCTCCTCGGAGTAGCCAACGAACGTTAGCTTGATAGTTTTCTCATCAAATTTTGATCGCTTTACGTCTGGTACATGCACATAAGCATCGCACTCAAACACACGGATATGATCAAATTTAGGCTTGTACCCCGTCCAGAGTTCAAAAGGCTTCTTCGCTACAACCCTGGATGGCAGCCTGTTCTGCAGATAGGCCGCAGTCATGACAGCCTCGCCCCAATACAATTTCTCAAGGCCGGCATCAGTCAACATACATATTGCCATCTCTTGTAGATACCTGTTTCTCCGTTCCGCAACGCCGTTCTGCTGTGGGGAATACGGGGTAGTATACTGAGCCTTTATACCTTCAGCCTCATAAAATTCTCGTAGCTCCCGGCTGACATATTCTCCTCCTCCATCGGATCGTATGACGAGCGGCTTTCGACCGAAGCTATTCTGTACCGAGCGGACGAACTGCTGGAGCTTACTGGACGCCTCTGATTTCTTCTTCAGTAGGTATACGGTGGTATATCGACTAAAGTCATCTATGAGCGTCATCAGGTAGCGGTTGCCGGATGGTGTAGCGTTTTCCATCGGTCCACATAGATCAGTGTGGATCAGCTCCAAGGGCTATGACGTTTTCCGGGTAGTGACAGGAGGAAATGGCTTTCTCGAAAATTTTCCCTTCAGGCAACATTCACAAACAATGCGAGCCCCACAGTCATGTAAAGTGAAACCACTTACCAGATCTTCCGCTGCAATTCGCCGCAACACGTCAGGATCTCGATGGCCGAGCCGACGATGCCAAGTATGTTGGCACCGCTCATGATGTTCGCCACCAACTTTCAACGAACTTTCGTGAATCCGCAACCGGTACAGGTTACACTTTATCTCCGACCACCACTATCTCACCTTCTGCATTCTGAATCTCACATACTGTTACGCCAAACTTTACAACGAATCCCTTCGCAGCCAATTGACTCACCGAAATCAAACCTCCATCCAGTTCCGGCACAAATAGAACGTTTTTCAATGTTACTTCCATCCGTTCACCGCGCCCATTTTCGCCAAACACGACACCTTCGCCGACACCGTACACTTTGGTTTTGTTCCCATCGGCGAGCGTAACCCGCGAGTTTTCGCTTCTGTCTAGCGACGTAAAAAACGACCGATTACTCGTCATGTGACGTGTGGCACCACTGTCAATTACCCAACAGTCCGGCATCGAGTCTCCCACCATAAAGCACACCGATCCACCCGATCCGCGCGCGTCATGGGCTTGCTTTGCTTTCGCACTACCACCTTTGTGGTCGTCATCCTTCCGATATCGCTGCTTTTTCTCATTGGCATACAAACTTTTCTTCGACTGCAGCTTCTTGCAGTGCTTCCGAGAATGTCCCGGCTCTTTGCAAAAATAACACACTTTTTCCCGCTTGTTGTCACTTGCATCCTGTTAGAGATTCTTTTTGCTAGGGACTTTCATCTGCCCTTGTCGTGACCTCAGGGTCTTTTTCTGGTAGCTCTCAGGAGAAATTGGAGGGGTGGTGGCGGGTTAAGGCGGAAATACTTCCCAAAAAAAAGAAACAAAGTGGACCAAGCAGAAACCAAATCGAGTGGGAATAGAATTGAGTTTGTAATTGATAACATAAATTTTTACATTTCTTAATCAATTCATCATTTTAATAATTTGTAGTCAATTCATTCAATTTAAGTGAATGCACAGGGAAATAGGAAAATCAGTACATTACCGAAACATCGACCCCCTCCGGTGCTTCATGGTGAGTCCTGTCGTGCCTTCCCGCCGAGGAATAACTGGTCGAGATGACATGATGATGCCGGGAAACAATGTAGACTTGGTTTCGGACACCGTAGGCGATTCGTCTTACAACTTTCCAAACCTCTGGAATGGGATGGCGTAGCCTGCCAGTCGCCTTGACTCGGAACCCGCCGACGACGGTCGGTCGATTCTACGGGATGTTAGACCTTCAGCACTCGGTGTCCCTTCTTCGGCACTCGGGAAAAGGCGTTCGGGCTCCTCGGCCTGGATGGAGAGATTCCCGGAGTTGCTTCTGATGATTTTCACCAGGTCACTTTCCTTTTCGAGGCGGCCGGGCCAAAATCAACACGTGGCTCTCCGGCGGCGAACGGACAAAGTACTCCCAAGATGGCGGAGTTGGTACACAGCTTTTTCTCGTAGCGGGCCTGGCCAAAAACGAACGTGACTCCTCTGCTGTGATCGGCCGACGGGGAGCGCGATGGACACTGAACACTTTTTGATTACACCGGGCAAGCCAAACGAAACGTGGCACTACAATTCACTGCTTTTTCATCCGGTACCCGCGGCAACTACGAGCACGATGGCGTCAAAAGGGACCACCTACTAGAGACCTGTTCCAGGGATGACAGGCGTTTTTATTCCCTTTCGTCTTCTTTGGTCGAGGCTGACCCGCCGATGACGATGTCAAAAAATGTCATAGCGTTTGTGATGTACTGTGGCTCGTTGGGGGTCGTGCGCAGCATGCATAACGAGTTTTGCCAGGGAGGTAGGGATGTGCGGGGACGTATTCAATTTCGATTTATGTTTTTTTTTGTAATTCATTCTAGTTATTCATTTATTTTATTCTAAGTAGTTTTTCTACGTTTTAACTTTAATTTAGTATTAATTCGATATTCGCAAGAAATGTAGTTGATATTCAAATAATTTAAGTGTTTTATGTTAATTATTTACAAAACCGCAAATGGAACCATTTCACGGGTTACATTCATCCCTCACTCCGGATAAAAAAAAAAACTTGTTTTTTTTTTAAGAAAGCTGGAGATTGGAATATTCTTTGCCAGTAGCTCTCTTTTCATGGAGAGTGAGATTGATTTGGCGAATTGATTTTTCCGTTCTAGTGAGAGGAGCTCTATTTCGCGAAATCACACGACTATCCATGATAGAGTCTAGCTACTGGGATAGAATGGATAATGGCAGCTCTCTTTTCATTGAATGGTGAATAAATTTGGCGGAATGATTTGTCCGTTCTTATGAGAGGAACTCTTTCCCGCAAAATCACACGCCATTCAACAATAGAGTCTGGCTACCTGAAAGGAAGTCATGGGTGAAAGGCGATAACTCTCTTTTTACTGAAAGGTGAACGGATTTGGCGAAATGATTTGTCCGTTCTTGTGAGAGGAACTCTTTTCCGCGAAATCACACACCATTTCGTAATAGAGTCTGGTTACCTAATTGGTAAAGGATGTTGGGTTCTACATCAAGTAGCTCTCTTTTAATTCAGCGGTGGACTGATTTGGTGGAATGATTTGTCCGTTCTGACGAGAGGAACTCTTTTCCACCAGATCACAAACCGTTCAATTATAGAGTCTAGCTACGAAGGAAATAGGTCTTGGTCAGGAGTTCTCGCTGTTGCAGCTCTCTTTTGGTTACGAGTTGACTAGATTTGGTGGAATGATTTGACCGTGCTTATGAGAGGAGCTCTTTTCCATCAGATCACTTAACTCTAAACCATAGAGTCTGGCTGCTCAGCTAGTGAACGAAATGAATCAAAATAATATGCATCACCGGGAATCATGGCCTTCCGGCATAAGGGTTCGTCAGAAAAAAACAGGTCCAACCTCTCGAAATCAAATCTTTAGAAATATTAAGCTTTTATTTAGTTAAATGATACTTTTATTGTAAATCTAACTTAAGCTAAGAAGAGAGAAATAAGTATTCTAGACACCTCTTCATTTTATTTAATCATCACCGAAGTGAAATTCGGGATTAAAAAAATCTCATTCACTCTTTCGTTCATTCCCCCCCACCTTTCATACAATTTCCATTCACACCTTCCATTCACACGGTTGTCTGGCTAAAAACCATCCTACCAAGAACAACACACTCACACGCACACACACCAGTTATCGACTATTTTGTTAATTCTAGGGCCCTTATTATAAATTTGAGAAGGTCTAGCGTTCTTGCTAGACCCACTCGATCGTAGGTATCATTCGATCAACGAAATTTACCACCTGGGAGGCGTTACTATTTTAGTAAACAATCACCTTAAATGTGACACTGGCAACGCCAGCGATTGTCACTAAAGAAGAAAACGAGATGAATGAGAGGAAGAGACAACATATGATGTGTATCAGGAGGAAACAACCATTGACACTCTGACGACGACGAGAACCGAGAAGCATGAATGACGTAAGTTTTTTTTTTTTTTTTAAATTTGTTCTATTTATTTTTCTCCGGTGAGAGGCAATTTACCGAATTTTCAATAATCATTCTAGGGGATTTGAGCAAGGAAGAGAAAGCAAAACAGATGTTCAAATCGGCACTACCCTGGCTTCAGGTGAACGGCTGGCCAGATTCCTAGGTTTTTTCCACTTAGGTCCTCCAGCTCATAGGAGGACGAGCCGATTTTAGCCTTCACCCGGCAGGGTAGATATTGTCGGCCTAGTTTGGCATTGTAATTTTCGACGGCCGAAGACTGCTTCATGTTCTTCCGGTAGACTAACTGTCCTACCGCAAAGGACTTGGCGAACGTACGGTTACGCAGATTGTAACGGCTTCGGGACACGTCGTGGGATTTTTCGAGATTTTTACGAACGATCTCGTGAATGTTCGTGAACATCTGTTTGCGTCTTTCCGATTTCTCTTTCGCGGATAATTCGTCTCCGTGACGAGATAGACGGTGGTCGGACCCCTGCTCCGATAGCTCTTGTCCGTGGGTAATGAAATACGGAGTGAACCCGGTCGAGGCGTGGATACTGGTGTTGAGCATTAGCTCAATTTCGGGCACTTTCATATCCCATACACGCTGGTCTTCCTGGACATAAGTGCGTATGGCCGCGTTTATTGTCCGGTTGACGCGCTCGACCGGATTCGATTGCGAATGGTAGCGGGAGTTCAGCCAGTGTGTGATTTTGAAGTGATCTAATAATTCTTTGAAGTCTTTTGAAGTGAAAGTACTGCCATTGTCGGTGATAATGGTTTCAGGGACAGAATTCCGGTAGAACCACTGATTCTTCAAAATCACACACATGGCTGAACTATCCAGCTTTTTCATCGGGTGAATCATTACCCACTTCGAGAAATAGTCACAAATCACTAGAATGTGCTGATTTCCCTTCCGGCTCCGTGGCAACGGACCAACAAAATCCATTGAAATGCGCACAGCGCATTTTCCCCATTTCCGGGGTTGTTTGGACGTAAGACGGCTTGACCTCCTTGCAGGTGGAGCAAGCGTGAATATATGCCCTGACGTCCTTGGCCATCTTGGGCCAATAATAGCGCTGTTGGACACGAGCTATCGTTTTGTCAAACCCAGGATGGAAGTGCTCATCGTGAGCTTGCCTCAAAATCTCCGCAACATCATCGGCTGGAACTACTTGCTTCCATTCGAATCGCGAGTCGAAAGGTACATCCCGGGCAGTGACGAACTTATACAGCCTGCCATCTTCAACCTTGAAGTCGACGAAGTCGTCTGGGCGGCTGCTGACCTTATCCATCAAGGAGGCGTACCACGGAGAAGTCGGTGAATCCTGGACTAACGCTATGCTTCTCGACAATGCATCCGGGACGACATTTTCTTTGCCTTTCCGGTGCACTACGGTCATGTCGAACTGCTGAAAGTCCAAGCTCCACCGACTACACCGGGACCCAACCTTCCACTTCGTCTTTAGGATGTGGGTCAACGCCGACGAATCCGTCACTAAGGTGAAGTGGTAACCTTCAATGTACCCCGAAACGCGGCGATGGAGAGCAAGGCGGCTAGAGCTTCCTTCTCGGCAGCGTGATAGTTCTTTTGAGGAGTGGTGAGCTTCCTAGGAAAATAGGAAATTACCCGCTCACCCTCCTCCTGCTGCTGAGTGAGCACTCCCGCAACAGCGACATCGCTGGCATCTGTCTGGATGACGAACTCCCGAGAGAAATCAGGACTTCCCAGAATCGGAGCGGCGATCAGCTGCTCTTTATCTGGCAGAAAGCTCTCCGCGGCTGGATTCCAGCCGATGACCTTGGATTTGGACTTGAGGAGGTCCGACAGGGGCCCGCAAGTCTCACTGAAGTTCGGGATGAACCGGCGGTAGTAATTTGCCATTCCTAGGAATCTCCTGAGCTTGGTGATCGTGGTCGGTCTCTCGTACTCGACGATTGGACGGATCTTGTCCGGATTTCCACGCAGACCTTCCGAGCTCAAGAGATATCCTAGGAAGGAAATCTCCGGCACCCCGAACTGAGACTTCTCCAAGTTAATCATAAGGTTGGCTCTGTTCAGTCGACGCGCAATTTCACGAAGCAACTGAACGTGATGCTCAAATGTCTCCGTTACCACGACGATATCGTCGAGGTAGACGAAGACATAGGGTTCCAGTACACCGTGACCCAAAACTCGGTCCATCAGTCTTGCCAGCGTAGCAGGACTGTTGACAAGACCAAAGGGCATCCGGGTATACTGGAACAACCCCTTACCTTGCACACTGAAGGCCGTATACTTCCTCGAGGACTTCTCCAGCGGAACTTGCAGGAAGGCCTCCGACAAGTCTATGGTGGATAGGTATTTCGCCCTCGGAAGTTGGCCTAGGATTCAACAGGGGTGCGGCAAGGGGTAAGCATCACGAACAGTACGTTCGTTAATCTTACGCGCGTCCAAACAGAGCCGAACCTTATGAGGCTTGACGACTGGTACGCAGTTCAGCGACCAATCAGAGTTGCTGGGTTCAATTATGCCAGCGTCCAACGATCTCTGTAGTTCTACAGCCACCAGACCTTGTGTCTTGGGGGACATGACGTATGGGAACTGTCGAACGGGCGGTTTTCTCCGCCACTCTTCACTGAGTTCGATTTTGTGTTCCGCCAACGGAGTGGTTGACAATCGTCCGGGGTGGGCTGCTATAAACAGCGTTTTGATCTGCTCTATGGTCTGCTGCTCGATAGCAGTCAGAACAGTCGGAGACGGTGGTGACTCGCGGCTCCTTTCTTCCTCTGAGTTCTCCAGCATGGCGCAATCAGTGATTGTGGGCTGGATACTGAAGGTCTTCCAGAAATCCATGCCACAGATGCAGCTGATGGCCAGGTTAGGAACTACCAGAGTCGGAACAACCTTGACCGTACCGTTCCATGAAAAAGGTAAATAAATTCGTCCGCGGACATTGAGCGCTTCTCCGCTCGCTGTGCGTAGGCGGACGGGATCCCGAAGTGGAAATAACCGCTTCGGTTTGAGTGAATTGAAGACGCTGTCATTGATCAGGGTAAGATTACTACCGCTGTCAAGAAGAGCGCGAAAGTTTACACCGTAAACTTGTACAGAAGTGTAAGGACGATTATCGTTGGGGAATGGATATGAAATGGTGTACGAAGCCGGAGATACTTGGTAAAGATCATCCGAAGCCGGCTCGAAACAAGCGGGAGGTTTTACGCCTAGAAGTTTTGGTTCAGCGGCCGGCGGTTTTGGCTCGCTGCGATGGCGTTTTTTACGCAGAACGGACAATTGTTGGACGGATAGCCTCGGAATCCACAGTTCTCGCACAGTACTCCTTTCGGAAGTCGGCATTGGTCCATCCGATGCCCAAACTTGCCGCAATTGAAGCAGTGGCGACTGGAGAGAGGCTGATGGGACTCGATCATGTCTTCGAGTGTCGCGTGCGACCGAGTTGGCCCACGGGGACCAGCGGTTCCGCCTTGGGAACCCTTTTGTTGCTGGTTCGATAGCGAGAAGGAGTGGCCGGATTGGGACGCCGGCTGGGACGAGCGTTGCTTGCTCGCTTGCTTCTCCTTTTCGGTTTAGGGGTCTCAGAATATTCTATCGCATTCACCGACTTCTCCGGTCCAAAGACCTTATTGTACACGGAGAAGTTGACAGCGTCTATCTTCTGACCGGCAGACACCAATGTCTGGAGGTCGGCGATAAACAGGAAATTCAGCGGTTTTTATAATCGATCCGGACATTCTGCATCAGAATTTGGACCTTTTCATGTTCCGGAATGGGAACACTCATAGTTCCGAACAGTTCCTCCATACTGTGGTAGTACTGGAGAAACGTCTCGTTCCGCAACTGGTGACGCTGATAAACCTTCATTTTTATCATGGTATCTAGATCGGGGTGCATGAATGTCCTCCTGAGCTCTAGAACCAGGTGCTGCCAATTCATCAAGCGACCGGCGGCCCGCATGGTCATATACCACCGCAAGGCCGGTCCCTTGAAAAGGTGAATCGCTGAATCGAATAGCTCGACTTCTGAGACATGCTCAGATACGGCCATGGCATGGACCATTCCAAGGAACTGGTTCAACTTCAACCCTTGATCCTCACCATCGTATTTGGAGATTGTCCACTTGGACACAGGTAAGCTGTGACGCCCCTGATTACCCGACAGCGTTGCACTGTAGGGAGTGAAAGATGGGTTGGCATAAGGAAATGAAGTCGAGGGAGCAGTTCCCGTCCATGGATTGGTCGATTGAGTATTTCTCAAAGTCGGATTCTGAGACCACGAAGGGTTCGTACAGGCACTGCTCAGTGCCGGATTTCCGAGCCAGGGATTGAAACTCGGCGTGCTATTCACAGCCGAATGGACTGACCACGGCATTGAAACCGACGCCGCACCTATGGCTGGATTTCCGAGGCACGAACTAGTAGCGGAGGAGCTACTGAAAGGCTGAATACTCGAAGCCTTCTGAAGATGGTCCTGCCACGAGGTAGAACACTGAGGAAGTGCTGACGAATAGCTCTGAGGAAGCGAGAATGTGACACTAGTAGCCGGTCTTGAGTGAGAAGCCACCGTATGGGCTTGTGAATTCGTAGAATAGGCGGAACTGTAAGCATAATGCTCGGTGGATGGCACCGATTTACCGGAGCGCGCAACGCCGGTATTGTTTAAGTCATCAGAGACTTGAAGATGAGCTGGATAGGGAGTGAACGGAGGTTTAATCATCGGAATACTAGGTACTCCGGGCTGTACATTCGATATATTCGGCTGGGTTCCACTCGGAACGCCGGATATATACAATACAGAACTCTCATCCCGTTGCTTATCTCTTCTATTCAGCTCTGCTTCAAGCTCTTTAATCCTCGCCATCAACGAGTTCACACATACGGCACCTTCAAGTTGAGAACCCGCAGAATTACTTTCTGCAGGCACGGTTCCCTTAGGAATAGCCCCGGTACCAATCACTGGAGTGGGCAAAACAGGAGGTGCAGCAAAACCCTCTGCCCTGAACAGATCCACCAACGAATGGTCCTCCGGATCCTCCCTGTTTTCCGCTCTTGGTTCCTCAGAACTCCCATAAAAGTTATTTAATAGAAGTTTCACCACGTCTATCAACATCGCCTTTAAAAAGTTTTCCGCTTCTCCCAATTCCCTAGCATTGTTAACTAGAAGGACAATTCGGTGGCCAAAATGCAGCAACCTTGCTTGTCCTCTCACCTTGAGAATCTTATCATTCTCCTTCAGACCTTCTACGATTTCGTCAAAGTTCCGTCGGCAAAAATTGGATTGTTTCCTCCCAATCCACATCAAGTGCTACCTCGATAGTTTTCTGGGTTTCCTTCTCGTTTTTTAAATGATCTCGAAGGCTTCTCCGCCTTCGAGAATAGGTGGGATCGTCGCGGATCACTATCGATCGGATATTGAGCTCAAATTCGAGCTCATAGGGCATTAAATGGTCCACCATTAAGGAGTGGTACCATTCTAGAATTTTGTCGACTGCCTGGGAATAATCCATCAGTGCTTCGGCCATTTTCGAAACCGAAAATGCTTTAAAAATATATTAAATGCGTAAAATATATACAATAAATTCTACCAAACAATCTAAACCTACAAAATTTACCCTAATTAGCTATTATTCTCAAAGAATGTGAGAAAAGTAGCTAAAATAAAAAGAAGGCTAAATTCAAGCCTATGCTGTCAGGAATTATGCGAAATAAAGAAAACGCGCACAAGTTATGCTGTTTTCTTAAACTAAACCCTAGCATAAATTATAAAAATAAAATTTACAATTTGAAGCACTGTGTAAATGAGAATGTTATTTAGAATCACTTATTAAAAGCTTAATTATTTACAATGTATCAATGTATAATAGATTAAATTTCTAAAGCCGATTGAAAGGCGACAATTATAAAGATTTCTCATCATCCGAACCCATACCAGAAAATGAATTAATGAATGCAATGATTATAATGAATACATACCTTTTCACTTTATAAGAACAATTGGAATAAAGGATTCCAATTCCTCCCGGAGCTTACTTGAAAAGGGTTCCACTTTAGGGTTAAAGTGGAAACCTTTTCTTTTAATTTTCTTTTGCGTTGAGCGCCAATTGTTAGTGAAACTTTTTTGCTGGGGACTTTTGTCTGCCCATCAGTGACCTCAGGGTCGTTTTACTGGTAGCTCTCAGGAGAAATTGGAGGGGTACTGGCGGAAAGACTTCCCTAATATAGTGCACGAGGTGGAGCAATCAATGCAAATTATGACAAAAAAGGAATGATTTCTTTAAATAATAAGCGAATAGGGAGAATTTAGGTTTACATTATGTATTATATCAATTTTGCATGATTCATTAGTTTCTTATAAATTCATGTTTCACCAAGATCGGTTTTGAAGGGAAAAGGGTTCACATACCGTTTTTGTCGTAGATTCAAGCGGTGCAGCCCATCGATCTGTGGCATGGTCCCGGTCGGACGCGGGCACACCTGCATGCAACATTCTTCAAAAATAGGGGTCCAAGCGCCGGACTTTGGGAGATGGCAGGAAGCGGGATGGCAAGGCACGCCGGTGTCCTCGGATTCCACAGGGAATGTGTTGTTCGCCGACTTGACCTTAATCGAGCACACCTTGCTTCCGGATTGGCTTGCTCCACTAACCTCGCTACGCTCCAACGGGCTGGAGTGGCACGCCGGAGACGATTTTTACGATGGCGGACCCAAAGCAAACTCCACCGGGCCGAGCGCGGCTCTTCGATGACGCTTGGTATGATGGCGGGCACAACACGAGGTCCACTTAGAATTTTGTGCAGCAATTCGCTTGAAACACCCCACCGGGCCGATGTTAGCACTCTGGTGGCACTGGCGATGATGGCGGGCAGAAACGAGGTTCGCTTGAGATTTTTGGCGCGGGAACTTCCACTTGAGACGCCCCACCGGGCCAATGGTGGCACTCCGGTAACGCTTGCGGTGATTGCGGGCACTAAACGAGGCTTTCCAGTATCAATGGCGGACACAAAACGTAGATCACTTAATACTTTCGTGAGGGTTCACCCGATCCGATTGTCAGTGTCAACTGTTTTTCCGGTAGCGCTTTATCGACGGTCACACACTTCACAATCCGGCAATTATTAGCGCACACTTGTCCGGGAATGAAAGTAGTCGGTTCACTATTCGCAAAAGAAAAAAAGATTTTTAACTGGTTAGGCCACGCACAACAGGTGTTCTTTCTTTCACGGTTCACCTAGTAGAGAGCTCGCTCCTCGTTCGTCCGTTGATTTTTAATTGTTCCCTCCGGTTCGTGCTGATGGACCAGTGAGACAGTGTTGGTGAACTGTCGCGTTGACAGTCGCCGTCAACGGTGCGTTACGGGTGTGATTCGGGATGGGTTTAGGGATGTGCAGGATGATTTTCGTATTCCAATATTCGATGTTTTAATGTTCAGTTTTATTTTAATTCTGTTCTGTTACCTTTAAGTTCATTCTAAGTAATCTAATTTTAGAGCAATAATAAGTAGTAGTTTATGTAAATAGTAAGTAGAATTTTATGAATAATTAATTATGTATAGTAAATTTAGGTAAATTTCTAATGTAAGCAATTTGGCAGGTTACATTCATCCCCCACCTCGAGTAAAAAAAAAATTAATAATTTTTTTTTTTTTTTTATTGAGGGAAGTCAAAGTCATGGAATCTGTCCTAGTAGCTCTCTTTTCAATTAGAGTTAGATTGATTTGGCGAATTGATTTTTCCGTTCCAATGAGAGGAGCTCTATTTCGCAAAATCACTTAACTCTCATTGATAGAGTCTGGCTATTAGAACAGAATGGACCACGGTAGCTCTCTGGAGAAATTGGAGGGGTGGTGGCGGGTTAAGGCGGAAATACTTCCCAAAAAAAAGAAACAAAGTGGACCAAGCAGAAACCAAATCGAGTGGGAATAGAATTGAGTTTGTAATTGATAACATAAATTTTTACATTTCTTAATCAATTCATCATTTTAATAATTTGTAGTCAATTCATTCAATTTAAGTGAATGCACAGGGAAATAGGAAAATCAGTACATTACCGAAACATCGACCCCCTCCGGTGCTTCATGGTGAGTCCTGTCGTGCCTTCCCGCCGAGGAATAACTGGTCGAGATGACATGATGATGCCGGGAAACAATGTAGACTTGGTTTCGGACACCGTAGGCGATTCGTCTTACAACTTTCCAAACCTCTGGAATGGGATGGCGTAGCCTGCCAGTCGCCTTGACTCGGAACCCGCCGACGACGGTCGGTCGATTCCACGGGATGTTAGACCTTCAGCACTCGGTGTCCCTTCTTCGGCACTCGGGAAAAGGCGTTCGGGCTCCACGGCCTGGATGGAGAGATTCCCGGAGTTGCTTCTGATGATTTTCACCAGGTCACTTTCCTTTTCGAGGCGGCCGGGCCAAAATCAACACGTGGCTCTCCGGCGGCGAACGGACAAAGTACTCCCAAGATGGCGGAGTTGGTACACAGCTTTTTCTCGTAGCGGGCCTGGCCAAAAACGAACGTGACTCCTCTGCTGTGATCGACCGACGGGGAGCGCGATGGACACTGAACACTTTTTGATTACACCGGGCAAGCCAAACGAAACGTGGCACTACAATTCACTGCTTTTTCATCCGGTACCCGCGGCAACTACGAGCACGATGGCGTCAAAAGGGACCACCTACTAGAGACCTGTTCCAGGGATGACAGGCGTTTTTATTCCCTTTAGTCTTCTTTGGTCGAGGCTGACCCGCCGATGACGATGTCAAAAAATGTCATAGCGTTTGTGATGTACTGTGGCTCGTTGGGGGTCGTGCGCAGCATGCATAACGAGTTTTGCCAGGGAGGTAGGGATGTGCGGGGACGTATTCAATTTCGATTTATGTTTTTTTTTTGTAATTCATTCTAGTTATTCATTTATTTTATTCTAAGTAGTTTTTCTACGTTTTAACTTTAATTTAGTATTAATTCGATATTCGCAAGAAATGTAGTTGATATTCAAATAATTTAAGTGTTTTATGTTAATTATTTACAAAACCTCAAATGGAACCATTTCACGGGTTACAATCCAACCTCAATGCTTTCATGTCATTCGACAACACTTCACTTCTCTCACGACGCTGGCTGTACTCATCCAAAAAACGAGCCTTTACCAATACAACCGTCCAATCAGCGTCCGGCCGACACTGCAAACTCTGCACTAGGCTCCGGTATGAGGGAGGAACACTACGGAAAATCATTGCTATCTGCAACGACTCGTCTAAGTTTTGTCCAGCAGCAATCAACTTGTCAAATAAATCTTCCATTGCATTCAAATGCTCTTCCATATTCCCGTTTTCGGCCATATTTGCACTGCACAGTTGGTTCAAATAATGCACTACAGTAGACATGGTTGCTTTTTCATGATGCTGCTGCAAAGCATTCCACATATCACGAGCACTGTTTGCACTTTTCACCAATTTAAATTGGCTTTCGTCGAGAAAAAGTCCAATGTTCGCACGAGCTTTCCGAACTCGTCACTTCCACTCGTCGGTAACCGGTTCCGGCTTTGCATCCCTTATCACTTCCCACAAATCCTCCTTCTCGAGCAACCATTCCATACGTTGCTTCCACGAAGCCCAATTTGCTTGGCTTAACTTGGGGAAAGAAATTTTTGCACCGTCCGCCATTTTGTGATGCACCGACGAACACGCGAGTCCGGTAGAGAAAAAAAAATCGCTCGCAAAACTTTTCCCGACAAACCGGTTCTTTTTCAGGTTCAGCACTTTTCGTCACTTTATCTGCGCCGGGTCCATAACCTGTGGACGGAAACGCCTACCAACAGAAAGTACTTGCAGATAGAGATGAAAAAGGAACTTCGGAATAAAGAACGCGCACTTTCGATTAAAAGAGTAACAAACTTTATTTACGTCCGTATCGACCAAATTTAACTTGTGATGTGTTAAACACAAAATGTCTGCCGCTCCATTTGCGCGCGAGTTACAAGTTCATAGGAATTTACACATCTATGTGTTACAACTTACCCTACCAAGATAATAATAGAAGGTGGTCATTGGTTATCTCCCACATGTTTTCTGTTTGCACTCGTGGTAATTCGGCAACAAGTGAATCGTTGTATTTTCCAGCTGCCATAAGCTTCAAGTGAGATACATTACGGTTGAATATTCTATCAGTTTCTCTCGAGTAAAGTTTAACATCTGCCCTATAGCGTTTGAGCACAACTAACTCTTCAGGGCTGAAGTTACTAGCCAGTTTGTTGTCCTTAATCATCCTCTTGGCTAGAACTACATCACCTTCTCTGATTAAGTTAGGTTTTGCATATCTCCGCGAATCGGCGTATTCAGCTTCCTTTCCCTTTTTCTCACGGTCACGATCTTGAATTTCTTCAATCAATTTCATGCCAGACTGGAGCACTGCAGGCAATTTATCACGAAGACTCTCCCGAACATTAGCAGCGATGGCGCTACTCCAGTTGTTGAATGGGGCGTGGAATTATACATGAGCGTATACATTCTAAGGTCCCATTTCCAATCCGCTCCTGGGGTCTCCTGGCTTATCTGAAGTCGCTTTTTCAATGCCCGATTGGTCCTCTCAACTTCCCCATTTGCTTGCGGCCAGTAAGGAGTGGTTCTCCGTAGTTCAATTCCATGCTCCTTACAAAAACTTTGTAACGATTCACTCACAAACTGGGGGCCATTGTCAGATTTTATAGACTCTGGAATGCCATACCTACAGCAACTCTCATGCAATGCTTGCACCGTTAATTTAGCTGTAATTTCCTTCATTATAGCTACCTCAACAAACCGGCTGAAATAATCTACCATTACAAACAAGTTGTGACCTGAAGGAAGTGGTCCCATAAAATCTACGGCGTTGTGAGTCCAAGGCTTGTCAGGCATCTTTGTTCGTATCAACGGTTCTGGTGGTTCAGTTGATGATACAAGAATACATTCCTTGCAGCTTTTTACGAAATTCTCCACCTCTGAATCCATTCCCGGCCACCATACCTTCTGTCTCAGCCGGCGTTTCATGACTACTATACCAGGATGACTCTCATGGCCCAACTCCAAAACCCGTGGACGCAATACTTTAGGAATGATGATCCTATCACCTCTCAATAGTACTCCTTCACATTGATAAAGTTCTGCTGAGTATGGTTTGAATACTTTAGATATATCTGTCCAGCATCCTGTTCAATGCTTCGATAACCTCTTTGATTTGATCGACTTTATGAGATTCTGATATGATTTCTTCCTGAGGAACTGCTACAGGAGCTGGTGCTTTGATTAACATTTGAATATACTCCTCCCCCCTACATCAAATAACTGTGACTCCGATGTCGAAAGCCTGGATAATGCATCGGCTAAATTTGTTATCCCTGGCTTGTAAATCACTTCATAGTTAAAGGACTGAAGGCGGAGAACCCATCGTTCTATCCGTGCGCAAGGTTTTGATCGGTGGTCAAACAGAAATTGCAAAGGCTTACAATCTGTTACTAATTTGAACTTAGTCCCGAGCAAATATAGCTCAAAATGTTCCACTCCTCAAACAAGTCCTAATGCTTCTCGTTCCGTTTGAAAGTATTTTCTTTCCAGATCAGATAAAGACTTGCTTGCGTATGCGATAATTCGTCGTTCACCATTAACGTCCTCCTGAAGCAAAATGGCACCTAGGCCGGTTGGACTAGCATCAGTAATGAGAATGCTGACATCCCGAGGGTTGAAAAACCCAAGATAATTTATCTCGGAAACGGCCGATTTTATCGCATCAAAAGCTGCTTGTTCTTTTTCTGTCCAATCAAACTGTTTCCCTGTTCTCAAAAGCACTCTGAGCGGTTCTGTTTTTGTAGCCAAGTGAGGGATGAACCTACCAACGTAAGTTATAAGCCCCAAGAAACTTCTTAGTTCAGACACGTTCCGTGGTTCCCTAAAGGTCTTGATTGCTGACACTCGATTATCAGTTGGTTTGATACCTTCGGTAGTTAGTAAATGACCAAGGAACTCCAAACTATCAACATTGAACAAGCACTTGTCTTTGTTCAATAAGACGCCATATTCATCTAGCCGATTTAGTAAAGCCGCCAGTCTTCTATCATGTTCCTCTTGTGTTTTCCCGTGAACCATAACATCATCCAAGTAAACGATTACTCCTTCGAGTCCTGCTAATATTGTATCCATAACCCTTTGAAAAATCTCAGGGGCACAACTAATACCGAACATTAGGCGTTTATATCAAAACAAGCCATATTTTGTTATAAACGTTGTTATAACCCTGGACCCTTCCGATAACTCCAGCTGGTGATATGCATCTTTTACATCTTTGACTGCTCCATTCACGCTTCCGAGTAACTCTTCAATCAATGGAAACGGATGATATTCTCGTAGAACTCCGCGATTCGCTTGACGCATGTCCACACAAAGTATTACATCGCCTGACTCCTTCAGTACAGGTACAAGAGGAGATACCCATGGTGAAGGTCCTTCGACTTTTTCGATAATGTCCCTGTCCAAGAGATACTGTAACTTCTCGAATATACGCTCTTCCAACGATATTGGTGCTCGGCGATAAGCCTGTTGTACCAGTTGAACTTTTGTGTCGATCGGAATTTCGACGAGAACTCCTTTTATTTGAGGGGTCCCGTAGCGTAGTTGGCTACACGTTCGCCTTATAAGCGAATGGTCATGGGTTCGATTCCCAGCCCCTCCACCAAAACCCTCGTCAGTCGCCGGATGCGCAGCCTATGCGGTGGCGTATTGGGGTGCACGCCTCACCGTCACGGCTGCCTGATGACGACTGACAACTTGTTCTTCTCGGAGGCATTCCTCCAACGCAACCGGACAATGCAACGATCATTGGATACACGACATGGACAAAACGAACACAATGGACTCACAACGAGATGGACCAGCAACGACAACAACAATGAATAATGGAAAAATCTAAAAATAGATTCTGTGTGGATTCTGGCTGCAGAACGCCACAGTAGATCTCGGCACAGTGGGAAAAACGATCGATGCTGCTTCATCTAGCAGGACCGGATATCCAAGAAATTTTTGACCACTTGCCTGGAGTCGATGATATTCCGCAAGTATTAATTGATCCTCCATATTATAAAGTGGCGTTGAGGAAGTTGGACGAACACTTCGAGCCAATGCGTAGGAAAAACTATGAGAGACACCTTTTCAGACAAATATTGCAAAAATCTGATGAAAGATTTGCTGATTTTGTTCTGCAATTGCGCATCCAGGCTAAACGGTGCTCGAAGTGTTCGTCCAACTTCCTCAACGCCACTTCATAATATGGAGGATCAATTAATACTTGCGGAATATCATCGACTCCAGGCAAGTGGTCAAAAATTTCTTGGATATCCGGTCCTGCTAGATGAAGCAGCATCGAACGTTTTTCCCACTGAGTAAACACTCCAGTCGCGTCGAAGTAACGCTCCAGTTCCCTCTTCCACTTCTGCCATTCCGTTGGCAACTTCGATCTATCGGCTACCATTTCAAATGGTTTAATTCTTCGGACCGAATCCATTCTAAAAACTGGAAAATAACATCACAACTGGTACCAGTAAATAATTTATTTTTCTAACGTTAAAATGTTTATCAGTAATGCATCTATATCTGGAATCATACAAATATTCTTGTGCATATATACATGCAATGGTTAGTATTTACACTGTACCAGAATGAAACCTAACAGTATACTCTTGTAACGTTTTACGTTTATTTCGATTAAAATAAAAATAAAAATATTCAATTAGAACCGATAAAACAAATATAAATTTTGAATTTAGTTTAAATTTATGATCGTGTGTCGTGTTTCGTTTGCGTTCGTAAAATCTGTTCGTTCCTGTATCAATTTCAAGTTTATAGTATTTGTTATAAAAGCTCAACTCATTATGGCACGCATGTGAGCTGCAAATAGGCGGCAAACAGGCGCCATGCCTCCGATCGCCATGCCAATCGGTTGGCGCAATTTTATTTGAATATGCTTTACAATCAAATTGAATGATGGCTCAGGTTTGAATAGTTGAATAGTAAAATAATTTCAAAAGATTCAAAATTTCTTGACGCAAGTACGACTCAGACTCGCTCATTTCGTCTACGAATCGGCTGGAGAGCAGAAGTGCGCGAAATAAATACTTACGTTCAGTTCTTGAAAGTTTAAGATTTTGCTTGAGTAGTTTTAGTTTAATTTGAAGGTAAAATTAGTGAGTGAGTTTTAAAAAAATAAGTGGTGTTAAATGTTCTGTGTTTTTCTTCCTAGTTTAGTGGACCGAGGTCCAATCGATTGCGTTTTCTGCTCAGATAATTTTATTAAAGTGAATTGATACGAAAAAAGGTAATTAAATCTAATTATGTTGAGCAATTCCTTAAATTTAATGTGATTTCGTGTTGGACACGCAGCGCCCTGCGCTTTTTTCGTACGGCTGGATTTTCTGTCGCTAATCGGCGGCATTCATCATCTCATCGAGATTCCGTTCGTGGTATTCCACCACGACTTCGTCCGTTGACCGTCCGAGGACCGTCCGACCCGTGTGCCAAGCGAAGGCCCGCCTCAAGTAGGTAGCCAAACGGAGGTGAGTGAGGTCGCTAAGTCAATCGTAGCGAATTTTCCACGTCGGTCGTTAATTGCCGACGGAAAGGTCCTTTACGTTACATTTTCGGACCAGTGTTTTAGAGAGTGTAGGTTCGTCTTTCTGCGTGTCGTCAATTGCACGCCACGAACCTCGATCCTAACCAAAGGATAGAGGACGCACCACTCCCCGCTCGGTGAACCGGAAAGGTACGCGAAGCCGGGTCGCTTGGGTACGTGTGCCTCTATTCGGCGGAGCCGATCGTCCCGGGAATCCAGGCCAAGTGCCACAACACTCTCTCCGATCGAAATCGGAAGCTTCCGTTCCAGCCGCCACTCACTCCGCACCTTTAGATCGGCCATATCGCACACGGGTCATCTCCATCGCTGCGCGCCAAATCGCAGTACGGACACGCCGGTGACCGCCATCGTGTTATCGCCTTCTTCGTAGCTATCGTCGCCATCGTCAACGACATCGAAGCCTCATCGTTCCTGCCGGCATCGAGTCAACAAAAATCCTGCGCAGGTACGTGAAGAGCTTTTGTTACATGGCCATGTTTTGCTCTTTCCCATTCCGTACGATCTAATCGCGTCCAGTACGAATGAATGCTCTAAAATATAAACGGTTTTAAATGAATTTTGTTGAGTTGGTTGAATTCCCATTACGTTTAACGCCAGTTGGCAATAAAACATACTCACTAAACTAAATTACTTTTCGTTCCGTTTTATTGCTCGAATGAGCGAACATTCCCTCTGAGTTCCCTATGTTTCGTACGGATAACGAGTTGGAGTAAGTGCATGCGTTACGAGATTTATTACCATTGTTCCGCGAACCGTTCGAGAGTTTCCCTGAGCGAAATACTCTTTAAATGTCAGGCAAACCAAACACGACCGGTGGTCTCTCTTCGAGAGTGGCGCTTAAGCCATCGAATTAGTAAAACCTCGAGAATATTCCCCGAACGGTTACAGTGGCGCCCACGTAAAAAGTCATAAGACGTTGCATTTCTTTCAAAAGCTATTTTAGCTGGCGAAATTACAAAATTTTCAAGTGAATTCGTTTCTTTTATTGAAATTTGCGTCACATTTTTCTTTACATTTTACTAGTTCTAAGTTTGAATTGATAGTTTAGTTAGGTTTTTAGTCTATGAATTGAATTTTTTCCTTGCATTACATTAAATTTATGATTTTCCTTATTATTTCCTTTGAATTTTCTAGTCGTAAGTTGAATTGAATTTTTATTATTAGTTTATTAGTTATTGAATTGGATTGGTAGGTTAAGTTATCTTGAATTTCTTCTAAAAATCATTCGTTCATCAATATATATATATATATATTTTGTTTTGAATTTTCATAATTTTGAATTCGTTTTATTTTTCTGTCCCTAATTACAAAAAATTGAATTTAATTTCCTTGAATTGAAATTTTAATTAAAATGGCTACGAATTATATTCTGCCTAAGGTGGATCATTTGTTGGAAGAGGAAGTGGACTTTGAATTGCTTTTGCGGAAGCAATCGGTAGATCGAAGGGAAAGTTTGGAAGATAAGAAGAGGTTGCTGAGAAGATTATTTATGGAAGATAGGAAATATAAAGCTACAAGAGAAGGCACCTATAAATATGCGGAGGTTATTCATGAGGTTTCCAAAATTGTCGAGGAGATAGTGGAAAGTTTGCGAATTAAGTTCGATAGAGTTTTGGTCTCAAGATTGAGACACTATCTAATTCGAGTCTCCATCGCAAAAGTTGAAGATGAAGAGCAAGCGCTCGCAAGAAAAGAGGCTTGTGAACAGATAGAGGCAATATTAATTGAGTTAGGTCAGAACGTTAGAGAAGATTTACAGGAAATGGAAGAGTTAGAGAAGAAAAAAGAGGAAAGTGGGTCGTGGAGAAATCCAGACCCAACTTCTGCAGTTAACGCGGCAGAGGTTGAAGTGAAAGAAGGGAGCATAAAGAACAGAACAGAGCCTAAATATCGTCTGATTGTTCCGGAGGCAAAGACTCCAAAAACATCTACTAAAGGTTCATTCGAATCGTTTAATTTTGATAAATTAGAATTAAGATGTTTACAAGGGGATTGCGAATGTGGTGAATGTGAAGGTAAAGGGGCAAAAATGAAAGATTCTAGGCATGCAGGAGAAGAGAGGAAAGTTTTTGATAAAAACGAAAATAGAAAGTTCACCCTAGAAGGGGATTACTTTCAAAAATATCCTAGTCAGAAACAGGAAGATAGGAAGAAGAAGAGAGATATTAGAGAAGAATATGAACGCGAAAATAACTTCAGAAGGTGTATAAACGAGAGGTTTCAGTCTGCAGGGGAACGGGAGAAAGAAGAAAAGCAGGATAGAAGAATAGAGCGAAAAAACCGTGGGAGAACTATTAGTCCACTTTGCAGTGATCGTTCTGAGGGCAGGTCCAGAAGAAAGGGAGAAAGAGAAAGACGGCACGATAAACGTGATGAGAGGAGATCGAGGCGCAGACATTACGACAGTGAGTCGGACAGTGATTCTGAAGCGGATCGGCGACGAAAGGGGACTCGCCAACAGAATAGCGAAGGGCGTAGGCACAGACGATATTCTTCATCGTCCAGTGGCAGCTCATCGAGATGTAGTGCTGTACGCTACAGAAAATCGAGAGTGGAGAACTGGAGTCTGACGTTTACGGGAGACAGTAGAGCAATGCAAGTTGAAGATTTCTTGTACAAGATAAAGAAACTTGCGCGGCATGAGGGTGTTCCAGAGAAGGAGCTACTTAGGAACATACACCATCGTTTAAAGGGGGAAGCTTACGATTGGTGGTTTACTCGTGAAGATAGGCTGACCAGATGGAGTAAGTTTGAGGATGAAATTCGATTCCGGTACGGAAATCCAAATCGTGATAGGGAATCAAGGCTCAAATCAGGGAATTGAAGCAACGGAAAGGGGAAACGTTTATCGCATACGTAACAGAAGTTGAAAAACTCAATCAATGTTTGCAGCGTCCGTTCTCTTCTAGTACGTTGTTCGAACTAGTTTGGGAGAACATGCGGCCATATTATCGATCGAAGTTATGTACTATGGACATCGAAGACCTGGAGCACTTAATAAGGATCAATCATAAGATAGATGCCAG
Organism: Armigeres subalbatus; assembly: GCF_024139115.2. Lineage (NCBI taxonomy): Eukaryota > Metazoa > Arthropoda > Insecta > Diptera > Culicidae > Armigeres > Armigeres subalbatus. The sequence continues at coordinate 199,082,188 of NC_085141.1, forward strand.
TGATCCGAATTTCTATAGATGTCCTAATTCCACTAGAAATGAAATTCACCACGTCGAAGCTGAAGAGAGCAATAACGGCTATTCAGAGGAGGAAGATAATCCTGTACAGATGATCCAAAGAGTACAAAGGAACATTCCGAAGAGCGGACCCGCACAGAAGGAGCCACATAGGTCATTACAGGTGCCAGAACAACGCAATTCGGCTCCCATAGCATGTTGGAACTGCCATAAAGTAGGTCACACCTGGAGAGATTGCAGAGAGCAGAAGGTGATATTCTGTTACGCTTGCGGAAAATTGGGCAGAACGACTAGGAATTGCGAAAACAATCATCCATTGTTGAGGAGGTCGATTAACGAAAATTCGCGATCGACAAACTAAGCGCGAGATGTTTACCAGGGAATCTGAACATCTCGCCTACTGAAAGGATTCCCAGAGCAGAGAATTTGACTCAAGTTGAAAACTTGTCATTGTTTGAGATTCGTGTAAACCCTAACTCTTGCCCTCACATAAAGGTAAACGTTTTGGGCACAGATGTGATCGCCTTGTTGGATTCCGGAGCAGCGATCAGTGTCTTGAGTTCAGTTAATTTACTGGAAACTCACGGCCTTAAAATACTAAAATCTAATGTTAGGATTTGCACAGCGGATGATACAAAGCATACCTGCTTGGGATATGTAAATATTCCTTATACACTGGGAAATTTGACGAAAGTAATCCCAACGCTAATTGTCCCTGAAATTCGAAAAACTTTAATTTTGGGTATGGATTTTTGGCGAGCGTTCAAAATCCGACCAATGGTGGCATCTGAAGACAATGCCAAGGATTTGGAACTCACGTGGACATCAACATCGGAAGGAAACGAGATAAACCATTTGAGAGTCGAACCAGAATCTGCCGTCGCGAACGAAGAAATGATTGTTCTCTCTGTGCAGTGCGTTAATCCATTAGAACCACAAATAGTGCACAGATCCAAACCTGAAGAGGATGAATCCTTAGATGTTCCAACGCTAGATTTACCAGAAGACCCTTTGAAGACGATTGAGACCGTGGAGACCGAACACGTTCTGACTGAGGAAGAGCGACAACAGTTTGAAGAAGTGTTAAAGATCTTCCCTTTAACAAGTGCAGGAAACTTGGGAAAAACTAATTTGCTGGAGCATGACATTGAACTTGCGTCTGATGGAAAAATGCGGGATCTACCTATGTATCGGTATTCACCAAAATATGGGAAAAATAGAGGAAGAACTGGAGCGATGGAAAACCTTGGATGTGATTGAAGAATGCACATCGGAGTTTGCAAGTCCACTTGTCCCTGTAAGGAAGGCGAATGGGAAAATTAGAGTGTGCCTCGATTCACGACGCATAAATTCCGTGACAAAAAAAGACGCATACCCAATGAGGAATATGTCTGAGATATTCCACAGGCTTCAAAAAGCAAAATATTTCAGCATAGTGGACCTCAAGGATGCGTACTTCCAAATTCCGCTGAAGGAATCTTGCAGGAATTTTACGGCTTTCAGAACACCGAAAGGACTTTTTCGCTTTAAAGTGGTCCCTTTCGGTCTGAAAAACGCACCGTTCACAATGAACCGCTTAATGAACTTGGCCATAGGGTTCGATTTGGAGCCGTTCGTTTTCATTTACTTAGACGACATTATTATCGCCACCGAATCGCTGCAAGAACATTTCCGGTTACTGAAGGAGGTTGCTCTTCGGCTCAGAAAGGCTGGACTTACTATTTCGGTCGAAAAGAGTCGATTTTGCCGAAAGCAAGTAAAGTATCTCGGGTACTTGCTTACCGAGAATGGCTTGTCGATCGACAGTGCGAAATTGGAACCCATATTGAACTATCCAAGACCAAAATCGATAAGGGACATAAGAAGGTTGATGGGTCTTATGGGCTTCTATCAGAAGTTTATCCCAAGATACAGTCATCTGACTGCACCGATTACGGACTTACTGAAAAGGTCGAAAAAGTTCAAGTGGTCAGAAGAGGCGGACTTAGCGCTTGAGGAATTAAAGTCCGTTTTGACATCAGCTCCTGTGTTGGCGAATCCAGACTACTCCAGGCCATTCATCATTGAGACGGATGCTTCTCAATTGGCTGTAGGAGCTGCTTTAATACAGCAGTTCGACAATGAGAAACGGATAATTGCCTATTATAGTAAGAAACTGTCGTGTACTCAAAGAAAGTATGCTGCCACAGAAAAGGAGTGTTTGGCTGTACTGTTGGCGGTCGAAAACTTTCGGCATTATATTGAGGGTACTACATTCACCGTCATCACAGATTGTAGGAGTATTACGTGGTTATTCACCAAGCATTGGTTAACACCCTCTTACCACCCTCAAGTAAATAATACTGAGAGGGTGAATAAAGTGGTAACCACCGCGATTAGGGCTTCATTAAAGGGAAGCCATAAACAATGGACGGACAATTTGAAGGAAATAGCATGCGCAATAAATAATTCAGTTCATGATTCCACAAAATTCTCACCTTATTTCCTTACATTTGGTCGTAATATGGTTTCAAATGGAACAGAGTATGAGAGGTTGAGAAATGTGAATGTTACACCAGCTTGTACTACTGATACGGAAAAACGAGAGGAATTGTATAAGCAAGTTAGGGTAAATTTAGCGGAAGCCTACCAAAAACAGGCCAAATACTACAATTTACGCTCAAATAAGAATGCTCCATCTTATCAGGTGGGCGAGAAAGTTCTGAAGAAGAATACTGTCCAGTCAGATAAATCAAAGGACTATTGCGCAAAATTAGCTCCTAAATATACCGAAGCATTCGTAAAACGAGCCTTAGGAGACAGCTATGAACTAGTGGACAAAAATAATAATAACTTAGGGATATTTCACGCCAACTTCATGAAAAAATGTTAGACAGTTTTAAAAATTTTGCATGAAAACAAGTCTTTGACAGTTTTCTAAATTTTGCATGAAAAATCGCGTAAATTTTGGACAGTTTTATAAATTTTGCAGGAAAAATCGTGTATAAATTATGGAAGTTTAGAAAATGAAAAAAAAAAAGATAATCAAGCTATGGCATGAAACATTGGTGAAAATGCACAAAATAAAAACAAAACACATCAGGAAAATCCACCGCAAATGATGGTAAACAAATAGTATAGGAGAAGGAAATGTCAGTAAAAGTGAAGATAATCGGAGTTAATAAAAGTCTGGCTAAAAGAAATCCTAAGTTTCTACTTAAACTTAATATTAGTGACCTTAAATGTATCGTACACACCATTTTTTTTTAAACGAGATTGCGAAATGAAACCGTCCATGTCTAAAAGCTTCTCTAAAATATCACGATGAGCTTTTTCGTCACACATGCCATAAATTGTATGTAGTTTGTTTGAAGAATATTGTCCGTCCTAAAATATAAACACATTATCTAATCATTTTGTCAAGCCTAAGTAAATATTAAAAATTTTGCAATACAACTTACATAACTTTTCCGATATAGCACATTAGTTCATGATAGATTCCGATTTAGTAGTATAATTCCGTATTTCGTTCTTTCATCTTCCATCTTAGTTTTGATCCGTATAGTTAGTAGATCCAGAAATAGGTAAAATGCCCTCCATCTTGTATTTCATCCATCCATAAAAACACCATCGTAAATCCGCCCATAATGTTCCGGATACCTGTAAAAACAAAACAAAAAGCACACAAAGCATCAAATTCATTTAAAAAAGATCAAATGGATCAAATAGATATAGGTTTAATTATTTTTCCATCTGATAAAACAAAATTACTCCCCGTTTTTTTTCCTTTGAGTCGATGCGTCCACTGCTTCGGTCAGCTCACTTTTGATGAGTTCACTTTGACTGACTGTTTGATGAAGGTCAAGGTGACATAGTATTTTCGTACCTGGAGCGACTGACAGTGACAGTGACAGTTCGCTAAACTGTCATTGTAGTTCATGCGATGTTATAGGTCTGTTCGGTATTACTTGCATACAACTTTTGGTTAGAATTCTACGGTATCGTCAAAATTTGAATTTTGATGGTGGAATTCGATTTGTGAACCTGGTAGGAGTACGTTTAAGCAGTTTCAAATGCAATTTGGGTCTGAACAAGATTCTGATAATGCATTTGGCTGCAGTTCGTTACGTTTAAGCAGATTCAAGTGCAGTTTTAGGTCAAAACAAGATTTTGATGATGCACTTGACTGCAGTTCGGTTAAGTTAGGAGCAGTTCAAAGTGCAGATTAGGTCAAAACAAGATTTTGATAATGCATTTGGCTGCGATTCGTTAAGTGGTCAAGTTTCTGATGGAAATAGTTCCGTTGTTTGATCATGTTTTTTTTTCAGTGCGGTTGAGTAAATATCGATTAGAGTTTAGTACGTTGATGAACGAATGACTTTAGCAATTGTTACTTTGATCAATTTCCTTATAGTTATGTTTTTTTTTCATAGTTTTGCAACGTTTTATTATTTTTTTTGTAGGTTATGAAAATTTGATCAAATACTTGATCAAATTTTCATAAAAATGCTTGGGGTGATGTAACGTTTTACGTTTATTTCGATTAAAATAAAAATAAAAATATTCAATTAGAACCGATAAAACAAATATAAATTTTGAATTTAGTTTAAATTTATGATCGTGTGTCGTGTTTCGTTTGCGTTCGTAAAATCTGTTCGTTCCTGTATCAATTTCAAGTTTATAGTATTTGTTATAAAAGCTCAACTCATTATGGCACGCATGTGAGCTGCAAATAGGCGGCAAACAGGCGCCATGCCTCCGATCGCCATGCCAATCGGTTGGCGCAATTTTATTTGAATATGCTTTACAATCAAATTGAATGATGGCTCAGGTTTGAATAGTTGAATAGTAAAATAATTTCAAAAGATTCAAAATTTCTTGACGCAAGTACGACTCAGACTCGCTCATTTCGTCTACGAATCGGCTGGAGAGCAGAAGTGCGCGAAATAAATACTTACGTTCAGTTCTTGAAAGTTTAAGATTTTGCTTGAGTAGTTTTAGTTTAATTTGAAGGTAAAATTAGTGAGTGAGTTTTAAAAAAATAAGTGGTGTTAAATGTTCTGTGTTTTTCTTCCTAGTTTAGTGGACCGAGGTCCAATCGATTGCGTTTTCTGCTCAGATAATTTTATTAAAGTGAATTGATACGAAAAAGGTAATTAAATCTAATTATGTTGAGCAATTCCTTAAATTTAATGTGATTTCGTGTTGGACACGCAGCGCCCTGCGCTTTTTTCGTACGGCTGGATTTTCTGTCGCTAATCGGCGGCATTCATCATCTCATCGAGATTCCGTTCGTGGTATTCCACCACGACTTCGTCCGTTGACCGTCCGAGGACCGTCCGACCCGTGTGCCAAGCGAAGGCCCGCCTCAAGTAGGTAGCCAAACGGAGGTGAGTGAGGTCGCTAAGTCAATCGTAGCGAATTTTCCACGTCGGTCGTTAATTGCCGACGGAAAGGTCCTTTACGTTACATTTTCGGACCAGCGTTTTAGAGAGTGTAGGTTCGTCTTTCTGCGTGTCGTCAATTGCACGCCACGAACCTCGATCCTAACCAAAGGATAGAGGACGCACCACTCCCCGCTCGGTGAACCGGAAAGGTACGCGAAGCCGGGTCGCTTGGGTACGTGTGCCTCTATTCGGCGGAGCCGATCGTCCCAGGAATCCAGGCCAAGTGCCACAACACTCTCTCCGATCGAAATCAAGCTTCCGTTCCAGCCGCCACTCACTCCGCACCTTTAGATCGGCCATATCGCACACGGGTCATCTCCATCGCTGCGCGCCAAATCGCAGTACGGACACGCCGGTGACCGCCATCGTGTTATCGCCTTCTTCGTAGCTATCGTCGCCATCGTCAACGACATCGAAGCCTCATCGTTCCTGCCGGCATCGAGTCAACAAAAATCCTGCGCAGGTACGTGAAGAGCTTTTGTTACATGGCCATGTTTTGCTCTTTCCCATTCCGTACGATCTAATCGCGTCCAGTACGAATGAATGCTCTAAAATATAAACGGTTTTAAATGAATTTTGTTGAGTTGGTTGAATTCCCATTACGTTTAACGCCAGTTGGCAATAAAACATACTCACTAAACTAAATTACTTTTCGTTCCGTTTTATTGCTCGAATGAGCGAACATTCCTCTGAGTTCCCTATGTTTCGTACGGATAACGAGTTGGAGTAAGTGCATGCGTTACGAGATTTATTACCATTGTTCCGCGAACCGTTCGAGAAGTTTCCCTGAGCGAAAAGGTCTCCAAAAGTCGGACAAACCAAACACGACCGGTGGTCTCTCTTCGAGAGTGGCGCTTAAGCCATCGAATTAGTAAAACCTCGAGAATATTCCCCGAACGGTTACACTCTATACTAAAAACAAAACGTCCACAGTTAAACTTATACGTATATTTATATGCAGTACATAGTACATATGCGGCTCGGTGCTACCTTCCCAAGAGTCTTGAATTGCCATACCCATTTATTTCCACAGTTGTTTCAATTTTTTTTATGCACACAGTTGCAAATACCTATCTTAAACATTCATCATCAATAGTCTCTTTCACATATAGCTTCGAAAATCATCCATCACCTTGCTATGTACCTCAACAGTAGCGAGCGATTCCCCATGTTTAACACACTTGTACCTATTGCACATAGCTTCCCTCTTCCATTTCTCTCAAGGAAAAATCTCTTTTTCATCAATCTTCCAAGTATCAGTTGGCTTATACCTCACGCACACAGTTGCGACACTCACGCTGCTAAGTGATGGCCTGTAGCACCGCGTTGTCCCTTATGCATTACCTGTTCTTGCTCACGAGACCAGTTTGGCACTATGTTGCCTGTTCTTCGCACACAGTTGCGTTATATTTTTTTTTATACTCGCACACAGTTGCGTATCCCGATTTACTCACACAATTATGATGTCTGCGCACACAGTTGCGTTTTTTCCCATTCGCACTAGATTTGCTCATAACCCATTTGGAACTATTTTGACCTGTTCATCGCACACAGTTGCGTTACTTTTTCCACACTCGCAAACAGTTGCGTTTTTATTTACTTTTTTCTCGCTCACAATTGCGTAACCAGATTTACTCACACACCATTAGCATTGTGATGCCTGCGCACACAGTTGCGTTTACTCCTTCGCACACAGTTGCGTAATCAGATTTGCTCACAAACCACTTGGTACTATTTTGGCCTGAACATCGCACACAGTTGCGAAACCAGATTTACCAACCCAAGCTTAGCAATATGATGCCTGTGCACACAGTTGCGTTTTTTCCTACCGTAGCCAAAATCAAAATAAAAATGGCGGATACACTCAAATGCTTCTACTGCAAGCAACGGGTTGAAGGTTATGTCGAAGGTTTGCGACGACATTTAAAAACTGTAAGTGTTGGTTAGGTTATGTCGAGAGTGTTACCGAGAAATCCGTGTTTAGTGTAGTGTATTTCGTGGAATAAATGTTGTAAATGCAGGTAATACTCGTGTCTCAGTGTAGGTTTTTCCCAGTCAGCTCCCTGTAGTAGGCTAGACCTTAAATTGAGCTCTACCACCACCCTACGCAGCCAACCACCCACTGAAGTACAGTGTCCCACCACCAGAGGACCAAGGAAAAGCCCATGAAGGGGTGGCGTAATGTGGCCATTTGGTTGGAAATGAGGTCACTTCCCGAGGGACGAGGTCATAGACCTCAATGCATGGTATTACCGTCTCCCTGTCCACAGAACTCTTCACTAACGAAAAAGTCGTCGACCAAGAAAGTTTGAGTTGGAAAATTAGGAGCTAGCAATTCGAAAGTATTACATAGTGAAAGAGAAAGTGGACAGTGGAATAAAAGTCGGTGCAGTGGACATCAGGTAAACGGTAGTTACCTCGTAGTAGCAAAACCTGAACGCATTATTCCTCCAATTATCAGAACCCCGCCGTTTTTGGACAAAACCAGAAGGCCGCCGTTTAGAGTCCCGAAGAAAGCCGTGGTGTACCGTCCTCGACCAATACCGGCATCGTATCCGCCGAAGGCCAATCCGTCACCATATTGGCAGGTCGAGAGTGCGCGTCTCCGTCCCGGAAACTACAACGGACGCCCAAGCCACCCCGAAAGACATTGGGACGCCATCGCTAGTCGCCGGCGTTCCTGGATTAGCCGCCATTGAAGAACAGGAAGCAGGAAAGGAAGGGAAGGTGTGGTGGAACTGTGGAAGGAAGTAGGGGCCCCGAAGTAAGGTTAGATTAGCGAATAAGGAAGTGGGAAGGAGAGATTAGAAGGGAAAGAGGTTAGAAAAGAGAAGCCGAATAAAGTGTGTCCTGTTAAAATACTGTGGTTTTCCTATTTGGAGTGCGAGAATTACCTGTCCGCGAGTTTCTGGAGGTGAGCGTGCCGACCCTGAGGCCGTTTGATTCAGGGAGTCTCTGTGTTGCTCGAGGTATACTTACCAGTAATTACACTTTGGCGCCAAACATAAAGTTGACTTACCATCAGTTTCTTGTTGGCAGCTCGGAAAATCGCACTTGAAATAGCTGGTCACTACAGAGGTCTCTGGGAAAACTTCCAGGCCTTCACGAAACAGTTGACATTAGACAGTATTTAGGAAGTGAATCTGTGACTTAACTGGTTCGGCTTCTAACCGTATTCGGAGGGGTTTTGATAGTCCAAAAAGAGTGAAAATAACGATTGTTTGAAAAACAAGTCGGCAATTATTTAAATAATATCGGAGCACATTTGTTCATGCGTGTGTGATTGCGGACTTTGTCAATAAAACACAAAAAGAAAAGTGGTTTATTCCCGATTTCTTAAACTAGGATTTTTTTAAATTATTAGAATATACAATTTTTCAATTTTTTAACGTGCAAAACCGTTCAACATAAAACTAGGTAGTTCTTTTCTAATTTTTCAATTTTTTTTAACGTGCAAAACCGTTTAACATAAAACTAGGTAGTTCTTTTCTAATTTTTCAATTTTTTTTAACGTGCAAAACCGTTCAGCATTTAACTAGGTAGTATTTTCAATTATCCAATTTGCATTATGGAGCTAGCCCATTTGCAGGTGCAGTACCACTCGCTGGATGCTGCACACCTCGCGGATGATGAACTTCATCATGAATTACTCATTCGTAACATCGACATGAGAGATGAATCGCGCAGCAAGCTGGAACGAAAATTGAGAACGAAGATGAAGGCTGAAAGAGAGAATAAAGAATGCATAAAGTACAAATACGACGATATTGACTCGATGAATGAACTAACTGAATGCGATGCGAAGCTACAGACAGTGAAAGTGGTGTTAGAGGGTAGAAAAGTGCTGAAAGCACCAGAAAGAAAGTTTAAATCTAAATTACTACACGTTCTGTTTAGAATGCAGCGATTGAAATCACGTGTGGATTCCGAAGAAGAGTTGAACAGCATAGCAATGATAGCAGGAGAATGTATTAAATTAGTGAACACGTTTTACTCTATTACTTCGCCAATAACAGCAGTGAGAGAGGCTGAGATGAAAATTTTAAATGATAGTTTGAAACAAATTCGTGAGCAATCAGATAAGCAAACTTTAGGAAAGGAGTCAGTTACGGTAGAAAACGCGAGTGAGGATACCAACAAAACACCGAAAATACCCAGATACGCGAAGATAGGCAGACTACTGAAGTTGCAGGCGCGGTAGGATTTACAGTTGAAACAAACAATAAGGAAAAATGGAAGAGCTTTCGCAGGAAAATGTAAAACTGAAGGAAATTGTGAATCAGCTGATTCAGCGGATTCAAGTTTTGAAACTCCGGCAGTTCCAAAGCCTCGCGAGATAGAACAAGCCAAGCAAAGCTCTAGTACGCCAATGGAAAGACGGTCGGTTCAAAATGAGAATGTTGTAGAAGAGAAAGCTAATAATGAGCATGATTTTTATGAATGGGTAAAAACAAAATATGGTTCGATGGAGAGTATATCTGAGAGAAGCAGGCATTCTCAATCCATCAATTTAGATGTTAATGAGAACGCACATCCGAGAGAAGTAGAAAGGCCAAGAAACAATCGATTACCAGTCCATAAATGGTCGGTTAGGTACGATGGAATGGACAACGGGAGAAAACTTAACGAATTCCTAAAAGAAGTGGAATTTAACGCGCGGTCGGAAGGTTTCTCGGATGCGGAACTGTTTGTTTCTGCGCATCATCTTTTACGCGTAAAGCTAGGTCGTGGTTTATGGAGGTCAACGGTAATAACGAATTGCGAACATGGGCTAGTCTAGTTAAAGAATTGAAGAGTGAGTTCCTACCTGTTGATATCGATTACCAATACGAACGCTTAGCCAATGCGCGAAGACAAGGTCCGCGGGAGAAATTTCAGGACTACTATCTAGATATGGTTCGAATCTTTCGTAGTATGTCCAGACAGTGGGATGATGACAGGAAATTTGACGTCTTGTTCCGAAACACCAGGATCGATTGTAGAACAGCAATGTTAGCTGCAAACGTGACTACCATTCCTAGAATGAGAGAGTTTGGTAAAAAGTTTGACTCTATCAACTGGCAAATGTACGCTAGAAAAGACATTCGATTTGAAAGGCCTAAAACAGAAATAGAAGAAGTTAATCAATCACAGTACAGAGGACGAAATGAGTCAGATAATAGGTTCCAATCTAATTACAAAGGAGGGTACCAAGGACGGAATTACAACCATAATTACAAGAAAATGGGCAACCAATATGAACCCACAAAATATAGAAAAGAAGAAGTTAGTATTCACCAGAAATTTCAACCCAAACCTAAATCAACTCCGGTAAATTTTCAACCGCAAGAAAGAAGGCAGGATGAACAAAAACCCAGTTCCAGCGGAACTAGCGCGTTACAAAGGATTGTTAAGGCATACACTCCTATCAAGCGTGGTTTATGTTTAAATTGCCATGATGATGGACATAGTTTTCGGGAATGTCCTGCGGAAAGACACGATTTTGCGAAAATGTGGATTTCCCGGTTTTCCCACACCAATGCCCGTTCTGTCAGTCAAAAAACTTGAAAAAGACTGGTCAGTGAGGCAGAACAGTCTTTTAAATTCGGAAAGTCCTCAGTCTAAATTGTCAAATGATCCAACTGCTATTCTACGTCAGTTAGGCTATTCTAGGATGGATGGCATTCCCGAAAAGCAAGACGAGATTGCCACTTTGCTTGTCAAACTAAGTGGAGACGCCAGGCCATTTACAAGAATAGATATGATGGGAATTGAGCTAATTGGTCTCCTTGACAGTGGAGCTGCACGGACTGTTCTAGGGATAGGTGCGAAGAGAATTATAAAACAATTAAGTCTTAAAATGGAACCCACTTCGGTCACTCTGCAGACAGCCTCTGGAGATGACTTAGAAGTCCTTGGATGTGCTTATATACCAATCACATTCAATGGTACTACAAAAATCTTGCCGGTAATAATTGCTCGAGACTTAACCGTCGGTGTGTACTTGGGTACGACTTTTGGCAAAAGTTTGGCATTAGACCAACAATCCAGGATCTACCAATTGATGCACTAGACGACGGTGTACAAAATGAGTTGGATATTGAGGAAGAATTAACAGACAGTCAAAAGGAGGAATTAGAAAAGGTTAAAAAGGAGTTTCTAGTAGCGATACCAGGCGATTTTGGAAAAACGAGCTTAATAGAACACACGATAGAGATGAAAGAAGAGTATGAGAAGGCAGATCCAATTAGGAAGAACCCGTATCCCTGGAGTCCAGAAATCCAACGGAAGATACATCTGGCGTTGGACAACATGATTCGTGACGGTATTGTAGAGGAATCAGATTCTGACTGGGCGCTACCTGTGGTTCCAGTCAAGAAAAGAGATAGCGAAGACGTTAGGCTGTGCTTAGATGCCAGAAAATTGAATGAACGCACAAAAGGGACGCGTACCCATTGCCACATCAGAACAGAATACTGAGTCAATTGGGAAGAGTTAGGTTTCTTACTACCATTGACCTATCCCAGGCCTTTTGCAAATTCCTTTGTGTCGTGGGTCAAGAAGGTACACAGCATTCTCAATCCCAGGTAGAGGGCTATTCCAATTCACTCGGCTACCGTTTGGATTGGTAAATAGTCCTGCTACGCTGAGTAAATTGATGGATCGTGTGCTGAGCCACGGTGCACTTGAACCAGCAATATTCGTGTATTTGGACGATATTGTAATCGTGAGCCAAACATTCGAAGAGCACATACAAAATTGAAAGACCTAGCGAAGCGTTTGAGGAAGCCAATCTGTGCATTAATTTACAAAAATCCAAATTTTGCTGCCAAGAATTGCCGTACCTTGGGTACATTTTGTCCCAAGAAGGATTGCGGCCTAATCCAGATCGCGTTCAAGCGATCCTTGGATATCAGGTTCCTAAATCGGTAAGACAGCTTCGTCGATTCCTCGGTATGATAAATTATTACCGTAGGTTCATCGCAAACTATAGCGAAATCACGGCACCTCTCACTGACCTATTGAAAAATAAGCCAAAGAGGGTGCAATGGAACGCGGCAGCCGAAAATGCATTTCAGATCATCAAAGAGAAGCTTATCTCTGCTCCTGTGATGACCAGCCCAAATTTTATGCTCCCTTTTACGGTCCAAACGGACGCAAGCGACAACGCTATCGCTGGTGTGCTCACCCAGATACACGACGGAGAGGAAAAGGTCATAGCTTACCACTCCGAGAAGCTCAAAGGAGCTGAATTAAACTACCATGCGGCTGAAAAGGAGGGACTTGCTGCACTGCGCTGCATAGAAAAGTTCCGGGGTTATATAGAGGAACCAAATTCACTTTGGTAACGGACTCTTCTGCCCTTACTTTTATTATGCGAGCGAAGTGGCGGTCATCCTCCAGGCTGAGTCGATGGAGCATCGAACTGCAGCAGTATGACATGGAGATTCGCCATCGTAAGGGAAAAGAGAACATAGTGGCAGATGCGCTCTCCCGATCGATCGAATCGCTTGATGAGGAGCCCGAAGACGGGTGGTACAAAAATTTATTTGATGCTGTAGAAGAGAATCCGGAAAACTATATGGACTTCAAAATAGTAGACGGTCTGCTCTATAAGTTTGTATCGGCCAGATCCGACCTACTGGACTACCATTTCGAATGGAAACAATGTGTGCCCGCTTCAAAACGAACCCACATTATGAAGCAAGAACACGACCAAAATCTCCACATTGGATTTGTTAAATGTGTCGAGAAAATCAAACGCCGGTATTATTGGCCTCACATGAGTGCCGATATAAAAAGGTACATTTCCAAATGCGTATCATGCAAGGAAAATAAGCATTCGACTGTGTCTACCGCTCCCGAAATGGGGAAACAAAGAATTGCCACACGACCATTCCAGCTAATTTGCATGGATTACATTCAATCACTTCCCAGGAGCAAGATGGGCAACACTCACTTATTAGTGGTCATGGACCTGTTTTCTAAGTATTGCCTACTTGCACCTGTGAAAAAGATTTCTAGTGTATCTCTATGCAAAATACTGGAAGAGCAGTGGTTCAGAAAGTTCTGTACTCCGCAAATCGTTAGCACCGATAACGCGACCACATTTTTGTCGAAAGACTTTAAAAATTTACTTGAACGATATGAAGTTCAGCACTGGGCCAATGCGCGACATAGAAGCCAAGCAAATCCCGCTGAACGACTAAACCGAACGATCAATGCTATGATACGATCGTATGTAAAGCAAGATCAAAAGCTTTGGGACACCAGGATCTCTGAGATAGAATTTGTGTTGAATAACACATTCCACTCGACAATTAAATTCAGTCCACATTGCGTTATATTCGGGACAGAAATAATCAGCAAAGGTTCTGAGCATAAGCTACACGAAACCGCTGACATATCAGTAGAGCAGAGAGTGGATAAGTTGAGAGGAGTGAGCAAAAGGATTAGTGAGTTGGTAAAAGATCATCTCCAAAAAGCTCACGTAGATACAAAAAGACGTTACGATCTCCGACATAAACGTTACTCACCGACGTTTGACGTGGGTCGACGAGTCTTCAAGCGGAGCTTCCGCCAATCGTCGGCAGGCAATCAGTTTAATGCCAAGCTCGGACCGCAATACTCGCCTTGCGTCATCCTGCGCAAAATTGGCACCAGTTCGTATGAGGTAGGAGATTCACAGGGGAAATCATTGGGCGTTTTCTCCGCCGCCGATTTAAAAGCTTAGGTACCTAAAACGAATGAAAGTTAAAGTTCTAATCGTCGATAATTTTGGATAGGGAACGAGGAAGAGATTTTGATAAAAATCATCTCGAAATACTCAGCCTTCTTGTCACCTGCCAGAAGTCGACAGACAGTCGAATCCCGGGTAGTAGAAGTAAATATGTACGTAGATGTCGTCAGTTGAGATGTCCAGTGTACGATCATAATTAGTTGCAACGTTGCTCAATAGTAGGCAGTTGTATTTTCGTCATAGTCATTTAGTCGTCGTAATTGTCGAAATGCATGTTTTTTTTCTGTAAACTTAGGAATTTTTTTTAATTAGCATGTTGTAGCAGTCAGTGTTGTGCTGAATCATTATCAGACGATAATGATTGCAATTTTCATGTGAAAACTTTTCACGTGAAAACAGTAGGCGAGTTGTCGCCGGCGACAACTTCTCAAATTATGTACTCAAACGATAATAAACACAAAATTTTCATTCAAACATTAATCTACACTAGAATCAGCTAATTGTCAACAGTCCCGTTATATCTTCTATTTGGCGTTATGGTTTCATGGTAGTAAGGAAAAAGTGTTCAAAATGTAACGGTAAGTGCTTCAAACCAAGATACGATTTTCAAACGATTATTAATCGCTGGCGAGTTTTTATCACTTGATAATTTAAAAGTAAGATCGCGGGTGAGTTTGATCATCCTCGATTTTTTGAAAATTTGATTTTTCCCAACCCTGGTAGCAGTAGTTTAGGTCTTGTTTTAAAATGTTTATTTGGAAGAGTTAGTTGGTCTCGTACGCAATATTGCAAGCAAGTTTTCGTTTGTAATGTATTTGAGCGAAAATTGTGTGTAGGAGATTGTAAAAATGTGAGTAAATTGTGCAGAAGTAATTCCGAAGTGTCGCTGCGTCACTGTATCACAAAAACAAAAGCAAACACTATTCATACCCACCATTCAATACCACGTGGTGCCCCATAGAGAAGCAACTGATGAGCTTCTAGCAGGAAATTAATTACGATCAACTTAGCGAAAAACCAGAACCAATGGATAGATCAATTGGCCAATATTTAATAAAACACTACCCACGATATTAAGGTTTTTCGTAGCCGGCAGATCATAAAAATTTCGTGCTAAAACCACATCGTACTTACCACATGATAACAGCATATTGTCCGTGCCACATTGAACATCTTTTTGACAGTTTTGACAGAACCGAATCACGCACACAAGAGTAAATGATAACGTTATCTCGAATAACGTACTAGAATAAAGTCCGACAACACAAATGAAATAATTCATTATACATTTTGTTTGAATTTATTATTATACAATGCTCCAATTTATTTATTAGTAGTATTTATTACATTTTAATTTGTATGCATGTTGTATTAAAGTTTTTTCCAAGCAATCGGTGAATAATTGGTAAAAATTGCACAGAGGTTGCCAGGTTTAAAAACCTTGGTATTTGTATGCTGGAGACCGGAGTCATAGACGGTGATGGTCAGTAGTAACACATGTTTATGAAACTGAGTTGAGTTGGTAATTACAACAATGATAACTTATGACCCCGTAACTCAATCGCAATGCTATCCAAATTCACACAATTTTACTGTTATTTGTTCTATTTTAATCTAGTACGTCATGGACGAAAAGTTTCTGATCTACAGTCAAAGAAGTTAATACTGTCTCTATGTTGGTTTTTCGTGTTGTGCAGGTTCAGAGGTACGTGTGATCAGTGAAAGCTAGTGAGGTTTGCAGATAAAAAATATTCACTTTGTAAATATTTTTTACCCGAGCTGGGGAGAGTGTAAGTGTTGGTTAGGTTATGTCGAGAGTGTTACCGAGAAATCCGTGTTTAGTGTAGTGTATTTCGTGGAATAAATGTTGTAAATGCAGGTAATACTCGTGTCTCAGTGTATGGTTTTCCCAGTCAGCCCCCTGTAGTAGGCTAGGTCCTAAACCACCACCCTATGCAGCCAACCACCTACTGAAGTACAGTGTCCCACCACCAGAGGACCAAGGAAAAGCCCTTTGGACGGCCCATGAATGGAGTGGCGTAATGTGGCCATTTGGTTGGAAATGAGGTCACTGCCCGAGGACGAGGTCATAGACCTCAATGCATGGTATTACCGTCTCCTGTCCACAGAACTCTTCACTAACGAAAAGTCGTCGACCAAGAAAGTTTGAGTTGGAAAATTAGGAGCTAGCAATTCGAAAGTATTACATAGTGAAAGAGAAAGTGGACAGTGGAATAAAAGTCGGTGCAGTAGACATCAGGTAAACGGTAGTAACCTCGTAGTAGCAAAACCTGAACGCATTATTCCTCCAATTATCAGAACCCCGCCGTTTTTGGACAAAACCAGAAGGCCGCCGTTTAGAGTCCCGAAGAAAGCCGTGGTGTACCGTCCTCGACCAATACCGGCATCGTATCCGCCGAAGGCCAATCCGTCACCATATTGGCAGGTCGAGTGCGCGTCTCCGTCCCGGAAACTACAACGGACGCCCAAGCCACCCCGAAAGACATTGGGACGCCATCGCTAGTCGCCGGCGTTCCTGGATTAGCCGCCATTGAAGAACAGGAAGCAGGAAAGGAAGGGAAGGTGTGGTGGAACTGTGGAAGGAAGTAGGGGCCCCGAAGTAAGGTTAGATTAGCGAATAAGGAAGTGGGAAGGAGAGATTAGAAGGGAAAGAGGTTAGAAAAGAGAAGCCGAATAAAGTGTGTTCTGTTAAAATACTGTGGTTTTCCTATTTGGAGTGCGAGAATTACCTGTCCGCGAGTTTCTGGAGGTGAGCGTGCCGACCCTGAGGCCGTTTGATTCAGGGAGTCTCTGTGTTGCTCGAGGTAAACTTACCAGTAATTACAAAACACACAGCGATAAAAAAGATTTTGACAAAAGTTTTATCCATTACACCTGCATGCAAGGGGGATGTCGAATAAGTTACAGAACATTTGGGAGCTTAAAACATCACATTGTTACAAAACACCCTTTCCCCAACAACCCGGTGAACCACAATACGCCTGGTGAACTACTAATAAGTCAATCTCCAGTTCTTCAAAACAATGTCGATACCGAGCAGCCTCCTGATATTTTAGTACAGAATGACCATGAAGCAGAAATCGAATACCTATTGCACTTCGGAAGCCATAAAGGAATTTGCAGCAATATCTGTTTGTCGGTTAAAAGCAGACTTGTCTTTCACCGACAAAAAGCTGAAGGAAGTGATGGATTTCTGTGAATCTATCGTTGGACAAATCAATACTTTAGTTCGACATAAAGTGTCCGAATTTATAGACCAATACGCACCCCAGATTCCCACAGAACGAATAGTTGAACTGCAAAACAGCATGTGGTTGGATGATATCTTAAAAAAAAGTCAGAACGCATGCTAAACAACGGAATTTCATAAACGAAACAGTAGGAACGATTCCGGAACCTCGTGCCGTCATGCTAAGAGAAAGGACAGGTATCCGATTCGCTATGGGCAAAGAGATATCAATCAAGGTAAATTTTTTTACAACTATTACAATGCCCAAATTATTCGCATATTCCAACATTGATGTTCCATTACGCTATTTATGTAATTTTATGTGAGCTGTTCAGTATCAGTTTGACGTTAGACTTTTCAATTGAGTTGAACAAGTCACTTGAATTGAACGAACGTGTAAACACCACCGCTCAACAACCGAATCTATCATTAAAAATTAATACATACTTAGCTTAAGCTGCTCTATAGTATACCCAAATTTTGATGAATGGTGCTAATTGTAAATTATTAAATTATTAATTAAGAAATTTCTATCCATTTAATTTTTATGGATAATGAATAATGAGTGGGATTTTTGAACTCATATTATCCCAGTATTCTATAAATAGAACAACTGTTTTATACGTTTGGCAAGCAATAATTATTCCATAAGATGGTATGCATAAAGGTGATATTAATTTGATTATTTCGACTATCATATGGGACAGATATGTACGAGCGAGTATGGGCAGAACTATAAATTAACCGAAAAACTATAGTGTGTATTTTATTGTATTTATAGATTAAAGATACATTCCAATACATACCGTTACAGTTTGTTTGGGTGATGAAAAAATTACCATTCGCGGGACAGTTGTTGTTGTAGCTGGTGATACATTGGCGATGCATGAACTGTTTGGGTTGTTAGGACCATCTGCAAGCTATTTTTGAGTGTACAATAACCCGAAATGAATTTCTTGATGATTCTCATTCGAACAATTATCCCTTGCGCGATCGCCAATGGTATGAAGAGAATCTCGGTCGACTACACAACAAACAAATAGCTCCGAAGGATTGTGGACTTAAACCAAACGGGTGTATCCTGAATGAATTACAACAGTTCCATTTGACCAACAACCATTCATTTGATGTAATGCATGATCTAGCGGAAGGAGTGATTCCCATTACAATACAACTAGTTCTTGCACATTACTACAGGGATAAGTCACTAGGATTTTCAATCGTCTTCATTAATCATCGTATAAAAACATTCTACTACGGCTATCGAGACGCAAAAAACAAACCGTCCGCCAACATAACTGCCTCTATGCTACTGCAACCGACAAAGCACAAGATGAGACAAACAGCTCCACAGTATCTATTACTGCTGCAAGCATTTCCATTTCTTTTTAGTCATAAAGTGCCACATGATTGCAAATATATGGAACTAATAGGCGTACTTATCAACATAACGCGAATATCCTTTTCGCCAACTGTTCCGGATTATCTAATAGCAGAACTGAAACATATAAAATTTACGAGAAAAATCAATTGCTGAAAAATCAGCAAAAGAGGACGGGACAGGTCAATTGCTGAAAAATCAGCAAAAGTTTCTCAATGAGCAATTGCTGATATGTCAGTAATCAAAATCAAATTGCTGAAATATCAGCAAAATAGCTGTCATTTTTCGAAATGTAGTTTTGCTGGTTGACAGTAATCTAAGTTGCGCTTTGCTGATAATTCAGAAAACGATCTGTCATATTCGGAAATAATGTTTTGCTGGTTTACAGTGAAAATAAATTTACCTTTGCTGATCTTCCAGCATAAGAACTGTCATGCATCTAAAATAAAATTTGCTGGAATGAACCAGCATTAATTTTTGCTGGAAAAATTGCTGGTTTAACAGCACAAAAAAAACCAGCAAAATTTTGCTGGATTTCAGCGAAAAAAAATTAGTGTGTACCTTATTCTCTTGCAGAGTAGCATCTTTCCATGAGCCAATCTAGTCGTCAGCCATTTTTTTTCTAACACGAGGCTGTATCCATTCAATGTCAGTAGCACTTATCAAAATCAATTTCTTTTAACCCAACTTTTCTCCACAAACTTCCACCTCAGTCGCTAGATACCCTTTTAAGGTGGTTATACAACAAAGCCACAAATCGGCCATCTTGGAAGCCACGTGTTTTTCTAGTGATTTTCCAAGAGCACGAATTGAGAGAACCACAACGCCCATGGGGATGAAACATCCGTAGATTGTTTGCTTACTCATGCTAAACAATCGACTTCAATATCAGCATTGTACGATAATTTTTACGCTAGATTTGAACTTTTGATAATAGCAGTATAAAACCGTGTGGTGAATTTAAAATTCACCATGGCTTGATTGTATAATCACCTTAAACCTGCACTCCATGTACTCAAATAACCACTATCAGAACAATTATTCACCATAACCATTTTTATATAGATTTTCCATTTGAAGAGCAGTTTGATTCCAGATATATTCACACTGATCTCATTTTTTTCGCCATTTTGGATTTGCAAGAATTTCCAACCCCACGACACAATCGCATTTTTAATTCGGAATTTGTTTCCGAGTATCATCTAAAAACTCACCTTCCACTTTATCGCCGAAACCGTAAAACCACAACAATCGAAAAACAAGTTAATCTAGAGATTTATTTTACTCTCGTCGCCAAAAACTGTAGTGTCGGATTGAATAAAGAACAACCGCGTCGCTTCGTAGCTAACAATCAACTCCCCGTTTATTTCATCTTCTTCTCTTCTACTCTACATGTTTACAAGTATATAATGCTTAAGGGTCTGTCTCAATTGGATAATTAAACTGAAATTAATCTTAAAAGTGACATTTCAATAATTATCGAATAACCCTGCTCGCAGAGCAAGATTACTTTTGACAGATATCGAATCATTTTCCATCGATGTCCTATTGGAATTGCTGGGTAGCACTAGCCATTCTTATAACGGGCTGATTTTTTAATTTTCGAGCTGTCACTTTTAAGTTTAATTCTCCAAATGAGACAGACCCTAAGTATATAATGCACTCTACGTATGCATACGTGTATTCTACACCACCCAGCCCTAAACAGTATTCCTCGAAGTTCCAATAACATTTTAGGGTGGCACAATAAGTGGAATACACTTTTGAAACGAGGAAGGCCTCCGTTTTACAGCGTTCCAACATGGTTACCACTGGAAGAAAGAAATGCGACCACTGCAGGCTAAGGCTTTGGTCCGATTCGTGAATCAAAATCGAATTAAACTTAAAAACTTGACAGTTCAAAAATTTCCAAATAACCCTGCTCGCAGAGCAAGATTACTTTTGACAGATATTGAATCATTTTTGATAGATGTTTTGTTGGTCTTGCTGGGTAGCACCTGCCATTCTTATGAGCGGGGGATTTCATAATTTCCGAACTGTCACTTTTAAGTTTAATTCGCTTTTAATTCACGAATCGGACCAAAGCCTAAGTTGCTTCGTGTCTCTGGCCTTACGATCACCTTCGTATACAATGGAGCTAAGGGTCTGTCTCATTTGGAGAATTAAACTTAAAAGTGACAGTTCGAAAATTACAGTTATTATTGAATTATTATCAGCACAGTTTGAGTATAGTTTTGCTTTAATTTTATTTTCCGACAATGGAATGAAACAGTGAAATTTTTGGGTTCCTTGGATCGTTTTGCATTATTATATTGCTCGCTGAGCTCTGAAGCCTCAGTAGTATTAAAACAAAATGATAATTTGGTTAAATCTTTTTCTTTTCTACGATTCGCCCAAATCAAAAAGTTCTTTCGCAGTTATAATTGGATGCTCACGTTCTTTGGCTAAACTTGCTCTTGTGGCCATGCGCTTTATTGTTCCTCCAATAGCACCACAAGGACCTTTGCTATGTGACGTAGCAAAAAAATGCCATTCTGCATCAATTCCGTACATTGATTTAAATTGACATAGGCTCGAAAAATTCTTATGATTTTTGTACTGCGACGCTGCTCCATCAGACATGAAATATATCTTTTTGACTACTTTATTCTTATCAACGTGTAAAAAGTTAATCATTTTTTCAATGAACAAGTTTACGGATACTGAATCGTGTCTTAAATCTTCGGAAATTATAATAAAACTTAAGTGTTCAATTTGCGTACTTCCGTTAAAATACATAACGAATGGATGAATTGTAGCTTGTTGTACGTTCCAGTGATGGGACTGCACTTCATCTTTTCAGAAAAAATTTCAGAAAAATCACAAATGACTAAAAATTCAACATTCTGTAATGTATTTTTCGTATTTTTTAAAAAGCTGGATTGTCTAGACGTTCGGACCTCTCGAAGGCAAACTCGTCCTTTTAGTTCAGAGTAAGCTTTAAGCTGAAATTATTTATTTTTACTTTTTGTTTAGGTTTTAATAGTTTTAGGTTACTCACAATATCTAGTCTTCTTCGTTCACAAATCCGTCCTCGTGTAACAAGTTTTTACGTTGAAATAAGTGTCCTTCAAACTATTTATTTAATGAGTGTTGAATGTACAATTTTAATGTGTTTGTAATACTTACGATAGTAATTTATTAATAGAAACTAAGCAAAACTAACTTTTAATTTATTGAATTTCAACGTGTGTCGTGTGTCTAACAATTTGGAATCACAAATGACAACGAAAATTGTCCTAATTTACTGACATTTGCATGACGTCTGCGAAAAGTTACAGTTTCAGTTAACCAGTCTCAACCGTCCTTAATGTGCGTTACCCAGTGACGAGGGGTCCACAACTGTTGCGCACATACTCCTCCCCGTATTGCTGCAAGTTACTTCAGCCATACCTCCAATATTACGCACGTCCAGGACCGCCAGCTTAGTCACGGGCCGTACGCAAATTCCTGTTGAAGTTCTTACATCTGCACTTCTTATTCGACCGTCTTTTCCAGGGTGCACTCCAACGACGACTCCTCGATTCCAGCTATTTCTCACCTTTTCGTCGACAGCAATAACTAAATCGCCAACTTGTAGCGGTCGCACCTCGCCGAACCACTTCGTCTGTCTTGCAATAACGGGTACATACTCCTTGATCCACCTTTTCCAGAATCTATCTAGCATTACCTTAACATGGTTCCAATTTGATCGCAGCACCGATTTTTCGTCCTGTGGTGCTACTGCTGGTTGGCATACCCCGTTGGAGCTAAGAAGCAGAAAGTGATTTGGGGTCAGCGCTTCATCCTCTGCAGCTTCGTGTGTTTACCATAGACTCAACTTCCGATAATGTAGCGAGCAGTGTATCTTCATCGGCATTTCTGGGGATCTCCATGGCAGTCAACCCATTTTTTTACTGAATTCACCTGCCTTTCTTATACGCCCCCCATGTGTGGGGCGTAGGGAGGGTTTAGGTTTAGCCACTGTGTAACTGCATTAGTAAATGACGTTGATAGTTCAGCGTTCATTCGACGAATTTGTTCTCTGAGCTCTTTCCTTGCTCCTTGGAAGTTCGTTCCTTGGTCCGAATATATTTCCAACGGAGCACCACGGCGAGCTATAAATCTTCGGACAGCCATCTTGCACGATTCTGTGGAAAGAGTGAATGCCACCTCCAGGTGAACTGCCCTGGTTGTGAGGCAGGTGAACAGCGCCACCCACCGTTTGACCTTAGCTCGGCCGATTCTCACCGTCAGTGGTCCAAAATAGTCAAGGCCAGTATAAGTGAATGGCTTCACGTATGGCGCAAGTCGCGCCTCCGGGAGTGAACTCATTCGTGGAGCCTGTGGAACAGCTTTTTTCACTTTGCACAGTTTACAATTTCTTGCTACTTTCTTCACCAGAGCTCTAAGAGTGGACACGTGGTATTTCTGCCTCACTTCATTGACGATCGTCTCATTATTGGCATGGCCAAACTTGCGATGAACTTCGTCGATGATCAACGCCGTAACGTAGTGCCCTTTGGGCAGAATCACAGGGAATTTTACATCGCTTGCTAACCAGGGGGCTGCACCAATTCGACCATCCTTTCGTATGACACCATCAGCTCCAATGAAAGGGCACAACTTGTAGATCTTACTAGTTTTGTCTAACACTTTCGATTCACCGGTTGGAGCCTGTTGGTTTGATTTCAGCAACAAGTATTCGCTAGGAAACGCTTCACGCTGGACCAAGCGGAGTATGGTCCATTCTGCTTTCTGCAACTCATCACTACTGAGAATTTTGGAAACTGGCAAGTGTTCTCTGTTGACTGCCTTATGAAGATTGCTGCAGAATCGCAGAACGTATCCTGCGGCACGCACTAATCTTCCCCATTTGGAGAAGCGCCTAAAACGTATAGTTTCTTGTGACTCATTCTGTAGGTGAACGTAAAGTGATGCTCGCGTTTCTTCATCGGTGGTCCAGTTTTTGTTTTGTTCGGGCCACTCTGATTCATCTTTGTAGAGGAATTCTGGTCCTTGCACCCACCTGCTTCTTTTAGACGCTTTCGGACCATTTCCCCACTTCGTTGCCTCATCCGCTACGTTCCAAGCCGATGGCACCTTTCTCCACTCTGAAACATCGGTGTCTTCCTGAATTTCGCCAATCCTGAACGCCACAAACTGATGAAATCTTCGCTGGTCAGACCGTATCCAGGAAAGCACAGTGTTGGAGTCACTCCAGAATATTTTTCGGCTGATAGAGATAGTATGGCTGTTGGTGATGGACTTCATCAACCTCGTCCCAAGCACTGCGGCTTGTAGTTCCAGTCTAGGCACGGAAAGTTGTTTGAGCGGCGCAACTTTGGTTTTCGATGATACAAGGCTGCAGCGAATGGTGCCACTGTCGACAATACGAAAATAGGAAACAGCGGCATAAGCTGCTATACTGGCATCCACAAATATATGCAGTTCCAAGGTTTCAAGTGCCATTGGATTATAGCCCGGAAAATAGCAACGATCAATACGTATTTGTTTAAGATCACGTAGCGATCGAACCCATAGTTGCCATGCCGGAAAGATGTCATCAGATATGTTTTCGTCCCAGCCGGTGTTTGCTCTCCATACGTCCTGCACTAAAACTTTGCCATGAATAACGAAGTTCGCCACCAGTCCGAGCGGATCGAAAATGCTCATCACCAAGCTGAGTAGCTCTCTTTTTGTAGGGTAGATACTCCCATCCAGCAGTCGATCAAGGTCAGATCGAAACTGAACAGCAAAGGAAAATACGTCCTCCTGCGGTAACCATATCATGCCCAAAACTCGTTCCGCACCGCAGTCCTTACCCATAACGAAGTTTTTTGTCGCTTCCGAAGGTTCCTCGCCAATTTTTTCCAACACTTCCTTCCGGTTGGAGAGCCAGTGACGGAGTTCAAATCCTCCATGCTGATGAATTAACTTCACCTCCTTTGCCAGCCGTGTCGCTTCCTCGACCGTATCGACGCTATCCAGGTAGTCGTCGACATAATGGTTATCAACGACTGCAGTGGCCGCCCTTGGGTATTCAGTTGCGTGTTCACTCGCGTTGAGGTTTTTTGCAAACTGTGCAGAGCACGGCGAACATGTTGCGCCGAATATGGCGACATCCATGACGAATACCTGCATCGGTTCCGTCGGGTTGTTTCGCCAGAGGAAACGTTGAGCTTGACGATCTTCTGTACGGATGAACACCTGGTGGAACATTTCCTTGATGTCCGCGTTAATGGCCACCTCTCTTTGACGGAATCGGCATAGGACTGTTGGTAGGGACTGCAGCATATCTGGCCCTTTGAGAAGAACTGAGTTCAGCGAAATTCCTTTCACTGAAGCCGCGGCGTCCCATACAATACGCACCTTGTCAGGCTTTTTGGAATTGTGGACTACGCTTAGCGGTAAATACCACACCTGCCATGGGACAGTGTGCTTCAATTCATTCATGGTGGCCTTATGAGCATAACCTTTTTCGACATAATCGATCATCTGTTGCCGCACCTTTTCGTACAATTCCGGGTTTTTGGATAGCCGATTCTCGAGGCATCGCAGTCGTTTCTCCGCCATCGGTTTGCTATCAGGAAACGCTACCCTGTCGTATCTCCATAAAAGGCCTGTTTGGAACTTTCCAGATTTCATACGCACCGTAGTTGCTTCCAGGATTTCTCGAGCTCGTTTCTCTGTTTTTGATTCGATGATTGCGTTTGCCTCAACACCTGCTCCCTCGATCGCAAAAAAAGATTTCACCAATTCGTGGAGATCTGCATCTGTTGGTTGATGACACACGTGTAAAACTCGATGTGATAATGCAATTTCAGTTCCTCCTGACTTCCCGAATACAGTCCAACCCAACCGTGTTCTTGCTGCGACTGGCTCGTCGCCACCACTTTCCCGAAGCTTCAGAGTTGTTTTCAGTTTAGTGTTGTCCAGACCGATGAGTATTCTCGGGATTGCGTCTTTGTAGCTTGATACAGGCAGCCCTTTCAGATGACGAAATTTGGATTGAAGCTCGTCGAAATCCAGCGTCTGCCGAGGAAGGTCTAGGGTTGAGACTGTGTGAACGCCACTCAAAGAATAGCGCATGGAATTATTTCCAGATATCTCCATTTGAACTCGTTTAGAATCATCTTCTGTCCGTGTTACTCCGTTTGTCCACTGCATACAGAGTGGAACCGTCGGCCCAGTAATGCCAAGCTCAGAAGCTATAGAACTTTCCACCAGGGTTGAGTCGGAGCCCCCATCTAAGAAAGCAAAGGTTTCTGCTGTTTTCCCATTCGCATGAAGAGAAACCGGAATAATACGGAATAAAACCTTCTGATGAGAATGTTGATGAACTGTTACGACTCCAGTGTTTGATGACGAAGAAGCTGCATTTCCCACATTGGTGCCAGGTCGCGGATATCCAGGGTGTAGAAATCTATGGTGGTTTTCCTTACATCCATCTGTTCCGCATGGAGGGGCTTTGCATGGCCACTTGCCGTGGGGATACAAGCATCGCTTGCACAGTTGAGCTTCTTGAACTGTCTTCCATCGATCGTTGATGTTCCTTGCTTTGAAAGTGGGACATTCCTTGGGCTTATGACCGTCCATTTTGCACACAGCGCACGGCCGAACTTTCGGGCTGATTGTCGGCTGTGAGTCGCTCGTCCTTTTGTTACAGCTACCTGCTGCTTCTACTTCAGCGCGCACGGAGTTGACGAACGCTTTTCCTTTCTGCCGATCCGGTTTGGGAATCTCTCCCAATCCGCTAGAGACGCTACTTGCCGCATTGATGATTAAGCTCATGTAGTCAGAAAAGCTGCGAAGATCTGCTTCCACCATCGTTTGTTTATGTAGTGCCCATCCCAGTTTAACGTTTGCTGGCAGCTTGTCCACTAGTTCCTGTAGAAGAATCGGATTTCCCAAATGCATGTGCTGTCCAGATGCGATTAGGTGCGCACACAGATTGCGCACTACTAATCCGAAGTTGACCAATGTTTCCAGCTTCTCTGGCTTCGGCGCTGGAGTGTTCCTGACTTCATTTAGCAGCGAACCGATGATAGCGTCCGGACGACCATACAGAGTGCGAAGCGTTGATAAAATCTCCTCCACGTTTGATGGATGAAGTAGAAAACTATTCACCGCCTTCCTTGCATCTCCTCTCAGACATCTTTGGAGCCTCAGTAGATTTTCCGCCGAAGTGTACCCACACATTTGCGTTGATGTTTCAAAGCTGCTCCAAAACAATGGCCATTCAGCAGGATTTCCACCAAAGGGTGGAAGGTCTTTCGGAACGACGTGACGCGCAGCGAGCTGTTGCGCATTCGGTCCCACATTTGCCCCATCTAACGGTTGCCACGGTGGCCCTAACACACTTGAAGTTGGATAAACCGAAACGTTCGGGGCCGAGCAACCGCTTTGTAATATCCCTGTTGACAACGGTTGAGATGGCGGAATCCTAATTTGCTTTCCCATGTGTCCCTGATATACCTGATTACCAGAGTATCCTATCGCGTGTGGTACAGATTGCGACATTGAAGGGTTGGGAATGAAATTCCACAGATTCTGTTGTGTATTTTGCCAATCATTACCCCAGTGTTGATTACTTACCGCACTGACCGAGGGAACATACTGACCAAAACAAGAATTCGCGGCAGCACCTAGCCCTATATGCGATGCACGGTTGTCTGATGTCGTCCGGTGCTGAGCCAGATAGGGGAAGTTCCCCGTCATTCCATTCGTTGTTTGACTTCTCGGCGGTGTGCCTGTTGGTGTAGACTGGTGTGCTGGGGGTGGCAATGATACATTCCAAGGAAACGTAGATGGCTGCACATACGGCACAGATATCGATGGCATTACTGCTGCTTGCGATGTGCGATACTCGGCTGCTGATGTCTGTGGGTGTAGTGGTAGAGTTGATGTGGGCATCATCGCAGTTTGTTTACTATACGATGAGACTGAAGCCGGCGCTATCGTACTACACGATGCTGTAGGTAGTGCGTATGCAACCGTCGTGGATGTTGTTGGTGAGATCACAAACAGACTGTTTTCATGGCTCGTCTGGCGAAACGTAGAAGCTGTGATTGCACTCTCTCGCGTGTTAGTCGACGGAGCAGGTATTGGTTTCCTGCAACACCACATAGTCGACATGTGATTTGTTGGCTGTGTTATTAACGACTGCACTGATAGAGGCTGACTTGGCATGAATGATATTGGGAGCGACGACACACAATTCGATGGAGCAATCAGCGAAATGTCGGGTGCATTGACTGCATGAGTGGATGTGCTGACTTGGGATGCTGCAGTGGTGATAGGAAGAACCGTGGTAGTTAAGGAGGTGCTTGGGATAGAACTGTGACGTGCCTCTTGCTGTAACGTAAGCCCAGTGGTATTACTACCAGGATTGGTACTTAGGGTTACTGGTGCATTCCGTTCCATCCAGTTGTTTACCTTGCTGGTGCCACTATTTACGCGGCTACGCACACTACGTACATCTCCGTCGTCGCTCAGCTGCGTGTGGAGCAGATTATACTTCTGTTGAATGTGCTCCCTCTCCAAAGCAAGCTTTGCCGCAATCGCCTTTTCTCCGCGTTCCCGCTCCAAGCGTATCGTCATTTCTTGCAGGACCCGTTCTTGATTTTCTCTTTCCTCTCGCAACCTTTCCTGGAGTAGCTTCTCCTCTTCCAAACGTTGCATCTCGAGTTGAATCCTCGCTTCTCGTACACTGTTGGATGTTGATGCCACGGACGGCTCAGGCTGGTTGCATGCCACACATATAGCTTCGATTTTCGTTCTCGATGCTATCGTTTACGCCAGCGCACATAAAATGAACCCAACGATCGCATACATCGCACTGGACCATCTTTCTATCAGCTTCATTCGGGAGACTGCATACCATACACCGATGCTGTACTGAGTCGGTAGATTGACTCGATCTGAGGTTAGATCTTCCTTTCGGCTCATCACTCGACATGGTTATGAAATATCCGTATAGATATTCTTAAAGTCCTTGTTACGGAGACACGGAGACGTTCAGCGGACCTCTCGAAGGCAAACTCGTCCTTTTAGTTCAGAGTAAGCTTTAAGCTGAAATTATTTATTTTTACTTTTTGTTTAGGTTTTAATAGTTTTAGGTTACTCACAATATCTAGTCTTCTTCGTTCACAAATCCGTCCTCGTGTAACAAGTTTTTACGTTGAAATAAGTGTCCTTCAAACTATTTATTTAATGAGTGTTGAATGTACAATTTTAATGTGTTTGTAATACTTACGATAGTAATTTATTAATAGAAACTAAGCAAAACTAACTTTTAATTTATTGAATTTCAACGTGTGTCGTGTGTCTAACAATTTGGAATCACAAATGACAACGAAAATTGTCCTAATTTACTGACATTTGCATGACGTCTGCGAAAAGTTACAGTTTCAGTTAACCAGTCTCAACCGTCCTTAATGTGCGTTACCCAGTGACGAGGGGTCCACAACTGTTGCGCACATCTGTTTTAATGAAATCGTGAGAGATAAAACTTTCTAATTTCAAGCAAAAATATGACACAAACTCATCTACAGGTTTTACAATAGTTTCTAGGTCACACCTATCCGTGGTCACCCATTGCTCAAATGATAACTGATCAATATATTTTTCTTCAAACTCAGCGAATAAAGTATTTTCCAATGATGAAGAACCTGGACAATACGAACAAGATCGCAGATAGCAATTTGATGTTGTATTTTCACACAAAAGACTACCAGTTAACATTTTAATATCCTTTGTTAAATTGATTCTTTTCAAACTATGTAAAATCATGGGTTCTCATTATGTGTTTCTGAATTGGAAAGAAGCTTGCATTGCCTTGGCCGAAGGCTTGCCATTGAGGAAAACCCTACTTTAATATTATCGTGAATGTCCTTGAAACGTGTGTACGCTTCTTTCAAAGTCGTCATCATTAATCGTTTTTGAATTGCTTGACGCTTTCCATCTTTTTTTACTGATACATAATCTTTTTGACCAGGCATAGCTCGTCTTACTTCATCATCTTCAAAATATTGAACTACTATTTCTTTTGTCTCATCTGTTAATGCAGTACTAGACCTAGTATTTTTGGTTGAAAGACAGTTATTCTTCAATTGTTTTGCCTCTTTTACTGTACTTCTATTGGTTTTGAACTCATCAATGGCATCCTGAATAGACCACGAACTTGGCAGCATCGACAAAATCAATAATTTTTCTTTCTTTGTCGTGGCTGCATTCGAGAACCTTTCCTTCATATTTATAATTACCTGTATTTTCTGTATTTTCCACATCATCAGGTCCTATTTTGAAGAGGTTTCTTCGTACAGCTTCGTTTATTTCACGGCATTTTTTCTCCGGGTAATAAACGTAGTCCATCTTACTCCATTTAATCAGAGTCACTTTTATCCCAGCTATGCCCTCTTTAAAGCGTTCGATGTTGACCTTTTGGATACACTCATCTTCCGATTGATTTGTTGAAACAGATTTCGCTGATGGTACGGTGGCAAGGCTCTCAGCACTTGATACTTCTGGTAATTCCTCAGTTGTTGTCGGTACATCTGGCAATTCCTCAGTTGATGTCGTTTTCGAACTTCCTGCGCTTTGCTCAACCGATGATATACAGATTGTTCTTTTGTCAATGTTTAGACGACAGGACGTGCAAATGCGTAAATTTGTATTCAATGTGGACATTGGATCATAACCAGTCACTTTCAGTTTATCTATGGTGCTTTCGGTGAGATTTCGTAACTCTTTTGAACACTTTTTTCCATCAAACGGCCTACAACAGTTGAGAAAGCGGCTTCTCATGTTGTTCGTTATATTCCAATAAACAAAATCACTTTTGAGTTTTTACTGACTAGTTTGGTGCCATTTGCTTGACTGAACAAAAAAATTACCATAAGATCTTTAACAACCTTATTTTGCTTTTTCGTGAGCATTGTCATGTATGTAGCTATCATGCATTTGTTGTTGTTGAAGATACCCGTTTCCTCCCGATCATAAAGTCTATTCTCTAAGAGGTTTCCCGTAACACGGTAGATCACTTTGACGTAGTGTGTTGCGGTGTAAGATCTACCAAACAGAGCCCTGTAGCATACTAAATATCTATTTCATCTGCAAAGATCATAAATAAGAGATCTTAACGTTTTCCAACAGAGCAAACATGCAGCTCAATTTCAGAATGTTCTCACGCGCAAGCCAGATGCGCTTATTCACATTCACTTAAGTGGAATTAGGGGAGAACGGTCCAAAATGCACCCCTTAAGCTTTTTCGATGTTTTCGCCCATATAAACAAAAATACACAACCATTTCAACGTATAGGTGCAACATTTACAAACCCAGCTACATTTCACAATGATCTCCTATTCAAAACAATAAGGTTTTCATGATTTTCTAACGGATTTAAAAAATGTTTTAAAAATAGGCCTAGGGCAAAACGCTCGAATGGTGGTCTAAAATGACTCAATTGCATGCAAAATGATGGTGAACGCATGGTTGTTTGTTTTTTCTTAATGGATTGAACTACAATCTTACGGATGTGGCGGAAGAATAACAAATCGTTGAATTCAAGTGAATATGAAGGGATTTTGCTAAATTTTTCCAATGGAGCTCACTGATGGATAACTAATTATGAAGTGTAATGGTAATATTCGTTCGTAAATGTACTACAACAGATTATATGAGTGAACTTATGAGTGAGGTCATTTTGCCCCAGGGTGCATTTTGGACCGTTCTCCCCTACAACAATTCCATGAATCCATCTGGAACATAATGTTCCATAGCTAATAAATTCCTTTAGGTGACATACAACATTTCTAAGAATTATTCTGTGTCATGTCACTTTACACAAAAGATATTTTAGTTCTAGATAAAGATTGTCGCTTCGGTTCCCTTTGTTCTGCTGTCCGAAACATGTGTGGTACATACCTGTCAAATCGTATGGATTTTTCTTCTTTGACATTTAGCTCCCCTATCCTCGCCAGCAAAAGATGTTCCGGACAGCGACGACAGCGACAATCTTTATCTAGTAACTAAAATATCTTTTCTTTACACCTATCGATTCCCATACCACACAAGTGCTTGTAACTAGAGCAATGCGCTTGTTTTCTTCAGTGACAACATGACAACAAGGCAAGCAATGTGAACACGCCCTTCGATACAACTATGTATACGTATTGGTTATTGCCTGATTTTCTCAAAATTGCACGCGGCGAACCTTTCATGAAAGGTACCGCCGCGCTTTCTACCGTTTACTTGATTCTTATGGGTGAATAGCATTGCGGTGTATTGTTTGGCGCGGCCGTATCTTTCGACAGTCATTCGCCGCGTGAAGTTTTGTGCAAGTACCCATTTGGGAACATTACAAACGCCGCGCAGTGTATCATATCCAGAAAATCTGACAATATTGTCTTTACGATTTTCACTCCTCTGATTGGTTAATTAGTAAATGGTTGTTCCTAGCTTCTCACATCATAGACAGAGAAAGCATAATGAAGAATTAACGATGTACTAGAATTAAGAAGTTTCTTATCCAATAAGACTGACAATAAAGAGAATAACTTTTCCAACCCCGAATCGAAGCACATCTTCATTCTTTAAGATCGAAGTCCAAAGATACCAAAGCCCTAGCCTAATCCATTTTTCTAGCTAGGGCAATAAGTTGTGGTAATTAAGGATTCATCGTATTTAGTTCTCGCTACCAACAGCAGTCTCAGAAATAAAACATAATTAATGTTACCTTGCAGACAGTTGAAAGACTCGAATTCTTATTGTTTGAGGCTAAACTGTATGCAGCGGAAACAACTTTTCAAGCAATTAGTTAAAAAACCTCGGTACCCGGTCCTGACTGACTGCTAGAAAAATCGGGTTAGGGGTTTAAATACGTACTAACTCTTCTTGAACTGGTGAACAATGGTAGTGAGAGGAACACACGGAAGTCCTCATGACTGAACAAATTCTCTTGCTTGAAAAGGTCTTGTAGACAGAGCTAAATCCCGGGTATTAAGAGTTTCACTGGTGATATTCTAGAAGCAAGACAAGGATGTGGATAGGGCTCCGATGCATGGCCAAAAACAGTATTACTGTTCTGTTTTCTCAAGAAAGGATTGATTTCCTATTGATAAGGGGCGCGCCTTCAATGAGATTGCTTTCTATGAAGGGTCTAAATAGCGGGACCTTGTCATGGTGGTCTTGAAAAAACAAAACAACAACTGTATCGAAACCGATACTGCATTGCTTCTCAATAGCACTGGAGTAATTCGATATGCACTTAAACACTAAGGATACGGGTAACTGTACAATAGATCTAATAATTCTCGGGTACTTATTCAAAAGGACGTATGTGATTTTGTAAACAAAGATTCAAATGTCGATTTGTCCAATCCGATAGCACTCCCACGCAAACCATCACCACAGACAGGTAGGTTAAGCCTTTGGCTAGCTGTTGGTGGTGTTGGTTTGCGTGGGAGTGCCATCAGATTGGACAAATCGACGTTTAAATCTTTGTTTACAAAATCACATACGTCCTTTTGAATAAGTACCCGAGAATTGGTCGCAGTGGCACACCCGAACAGGAAAAAAAGAGGTATATTTTTTGCAGGTAAACTATAGACGTATACGTGTATATAAATCTTTGATTTTGCAGCTTTTGTCTTAAAAATAACATTTCTGATATGTTTCTTATTATCAACAGGTTTCAAAACTATTTAAAGAATTTTTCGCCAGTCACGTATAATGAAAATTATGACATTATCAATACTTTTGATCACAACACTGGATCGTGTCTAAGTTTCTTATAGATGCTATGAATAATTAAATCAAAATATCATGAAAATAACTTGTTTAAATCACTCAAAGCCCTTAACAATAATATCTGTATCAAACTGCAATTCTCGAAATAACTTACACGGCAAATTTTTTTTTTTTTACTAAATGTGAAAATTGTGAAATGTTTGAAATGTCATAACTTTTGTGTTTATTAGTTTACCATCACCAAATTATAGCTAATATAATGGACTGTTTTCCCTAAAAAAAATTACGTTCGTAAAAAGATAGGGTTTTGAGATATTTGAGTTTTTGTGACAAAAATGATATTTTTGAAGGTAAAAAAAAAGTTTTTTACTGTGCACATTTTCTTAAGAATTATCATTTAGGGTCTGTCTCAATTGGATAATTAAAATGAAATTAAACTTAAAAGTGACATTTCAATAATTATCAAATAACCCTGCTCGCAGAGCAAGATTACTTTTGACAGATATAGAATCATTTTCCATCGATGTCCTATTGGAATTGCTGGGTAGCACCAGCCATTCTTATAACGGGGTGATTTTTTAATTTTCGAATTGTCACTTTTAAGTTTAATTCTCCAAATGAGACAGACCCTTAGTTGTCTAACTTTGCTGAAAAAGTCATAACAATCGAACATTTTTAAATATTTTTGAACCATTTTCACATACACCCTTTTGAAAAGTTAGCCGTGACTCAATATGAAGATTTGATATCGAAAAATGACGTTTTAGATGAAATTGAAAAACTGTGCAAAGTTTCAGATATTTTCGAAATGGTCACTCAGGATCGACCCCAAAGTTGAGCGAATCATTTCGTTGGAGGAGCAAATATGTTTGTGGCTTACACTTCCGGTCCGGTAGATAAATTGAATGTTTATGTAAGTTTTCTTAAATTTCATATATTTATAGGCAAGCCCGCAAGATCAACGGACGTCTTGAATGAGGATTGGGTGCCTTCATTAGGACTACCTGAATCATTCAGTGATAGCAACAGCGACAGTGTTTCACTTATTTCGGAATCGAGTTCCACAACTTCAAACAGTAGTCTTGCAAGACGTAGTAACGATCACTTCTCGTCACAATCAACTGATAGTAAAAATTCTTCTTCATCCCACACACAATCGAAATGTTCGGTAAGAGAATCATATTCAGGATCGTATCACAGTGGATTTGTTACAGACGCCGATGCATCCGGGTCAAGGTTGTCATCACGGACAAGTGCCAGATCTACGAAATGTGGTGATTCTATTTTATCACAGTCTCTTGGAAGTGACAATCTCAGTTTGCTTGAGGACGAGGACACGCAAACGATTGTAAACTGTGAAAAACAAATATCCATAGAAGAAGCATCTATCGTGTTATACTAATGACACACTGGTGGTACAAGTAGCATGGTACAAGAATCTTGAAATGAGTACCATACCAATTATTGTCTTTATTAAAGATAGTCTTGGAATAATTTTCTTGTTCTCTTGTACCATGGTACAAGTACCACAGGTGTGTCCTTAGTATTATCGAACGATACTGAAAATTATGTGATAAAACCCGCCGTATTCAAAGAGAATGTACCCGTTGCTGATAATACCGTTCAATCCGACCTAGTATCAAATGACGACAACTCAATATTGAATGCATCTCTGATTCGTAAAGAAGTCGGGGTGCAAGTAGGAGGTATTTCTCAATCATCACTACAATTTTCAGTTTCTCATTTTGTTTTTTTTTTTCTTTTTCAGCAAGGTGCTTTCCGGCGGAAACTTTTACGCAGTACTACAAAGAAATTATACGTTTACAGGAACATAATTATAGATTAGAAAATCAGATATCGCAGGCATGTAAGGGAATAGAGTTTTTAGTAGATGATGCCAAGTGTAATTATTATACAGGGATTGAAAAGCTATCGATATTTGCTAAGCTTTATCAGTATTTGACACCATCGCTTGATGAACCATATTGCAAGTTCAGCCAAGACCAAATGTTGGTTATGACACTAAGTTGAGACTGAATACCCAATTCACAACATTGGCCTATGAGTATAATGTATGTATCAACACTGTATCAAATTTTTTTCATAGGACATTGTACGTCATCTTCCAATGTTGTCGATGGGCAATTGAACCCACGAAGAGGGAAAACTTGTCCCGGCACATTCCATCCGCATTTCATAACATGTTTGGCAGTAAGAGAGTATTTATTATCGACTGTTTCGAGGTACGTTGCCAAACACCAAGCGATGTTAAGGTATCAGTGATGCACTTCAGTAATTATAAGAAACATGAAACGATCAAATTTTTGATAGCATGCCATCCGGATGGTACAATCGCTTTTGTATCCATTGGATACGCTGGCAGATGTTCCGATCGTGAAGTTTTCATTCAAAGCAAATTCTTAGATTTAATAGGACAAAGGGTTTGATATTTCCGACCTTATTAAGAGTAAGAAAGCCTCATTAAACATACCTACGTTCCTTAGATGAAAAACTCAGTTTACTATGAAAGAGTTAGAAGCTGACAAGCAAATTACTTCGCTGAGGATTCACATTGAGCGACTAATCGGATTAGTTCCCCAGCAAACCAGCAATCGTATAAGAATGTAAACATTAAATTATATATATTCACAGATCAGATCGTAATCATATATAGATCCAGCAGAAGTTGTGAAAAATTGTAGAAAGGTTACATATAATGCAAATGTACAATCTAATTATAATCTATGTCATAAGTTGTAAATATGTAAATTTAAACTCACAACGGAATCATATATCGCAAATATTTGAAAAAATGCATATATGAGCATCTGAAGTTACAATGTCGTTAAGATTTGATTATAAAGTCCTCTGTTATAATGATATCAAATATACATATAATAACCTTGAATGTTCAATAAAATATTCTTTTTCAAGAATATTAAAAACAACACATTTGTCATTGTCATTAAAAACAATTCGAAGACAAATATCAAAAGTGGTAGTTGTTTTATACAAATACATTCCTCAACATTAAACAATTGGTAATCACCCAGTCAATGTCTGCGAAATAGAACTACATGATAATGATCATTCAGTTATTTTTGTACTATTGGCCAGAATTATAAGGGAACCTTTTCGCACCCATTCTCCATGAACTGTGTTTTTCCGTACATCTGTACTAGCTATGTATAACTAAACCTTTAAAGGTAGATTTTTAATAGAGTACTTACTGTTGTTTGTCATTAGGCATAGTAAACAGCCTGGTATAGTTTTGACGTAGGACTTACGTCTCTCTTTACTATACCGGGTGTCATTTCAAAATTTCTAAAACGGCCGCGTTACGCTGTGTTGAAAGATTTCAAACGTTAATAGCTTTTATCCTAGTGAACAGATTTCTGCAGTTAACCCCTCAATCGTCGGTTTTCAAGTATGCCTTTCATATTAATGCTTGATAATATCCGAACACTTGTTTTAATAGGCCTAAAACTGTTTTCAAAGCAAAACATTGAATTCACGAAAACCTATAAATATGGGTACCGCATCATTCTTGCATCATTCCATTACCACGTTCTGATTGGTGCAGACGTCAACGAATGAGCTCACGCTAGGTCTGCTAAGAAGGCATAAAATAGCACAGCGCGATTTTTTCCTCTCAATCTGACCGAAACAGGCAAAGAAATAACAGCAGCGCATCGTCGGAATTTTCGAACGGTTGCATCATCGTCTCAGCCACGCATTCGCAAACCTTAGCCTTTTTAAGAGCAAGGCAGAATCTTCAGCATTCTCAGGTCAGCATCATCGGCATTTTCAGCCCGGCATTGTGGAGAAGCCAACAGTAAGCGCGGCACGGCGGTGTGTGACGATAGAGTGTCGACGACAACACTACTGATCAGTTGAACCGCTCAAGAGGAAATTTACATCTAACAGTGTGAATGAATCTTTTCAGAACCACTAATATACTTACTAAAGAGTTTTTCGCAATAGAATCATTTTGAAAATGTAGTACAATCAACTAATTAGAGAGCGTTTGCGTGACAATTTTATTAATTCGCGTTCATGGCGATGAATTGTTACAAAATTCTGTCTTTCTCGCTCACGACAAAAGAATATGCGTTTCTTATTCTAAGATCTCAACGAAAATTTTAGAAATTTCTCCATTAGAATTCCAAAAATTGTTACTGTTTTGAGTCTAAATATTTCAATTTAAAATTTGATTTATTTGTTGATGTGAATAGGTAAATAGCTACTGAATTTTGTGTAACTTTCAATCGTTGGTATAAAGCTTTTGAATATTCTTGGTTAACGTGATTTTGTGTTTCAGCAAGTATACTCTATTACCACTATTACCACTCTCGCTAATTTGAAGAGTTAACGCAGTAGCGTCGCGGTATTACAAAAGACAAGCAATGTAGTGAAGAGACATTGCGAGGGGTGCTTGAACGTATAATTCAATGTGCAGCATAACATGTCGAAATAATGTGCTAGAAATCATCACATGAACCCATTTTGGAATTTTAGTTTAAAAATGAAATGTTGAAAAATGTAATTAAAATTTTCAAAAATTGTGAAATTAGTGTAATATCTGCAAATATCGCACCTCTGGCAATCATTTTTAGGCGTTAGTCATCTTTGGTAACCCAAGATGGTGTGAATGTGCTGTCTGTTGCCCAATATATGGGGATTCTCGAAGTGGTCCATGTTGTTAATATACTATACTATATACTATATATGTGACAAATCATTTTTGCTTGGTTGGTCAACGTAAAGGTAGAACCAACAAATGTTTTGCGATGTATTCATCAAAGAGGTGGAACATCGGCTTAAGTTGCAATGCTATAATGAAGAAATCATTCGCTTTATTGATCAATGTAAAGGTGTAGCCATCAGCTGATTTACAATGGTATTATTCATCGAAAAGGCGGAGCTTCGGCGGATTTCCTATGCTATAGTTCATCTTTTTCTGGCAATTATGGCATTGAAAATACTTCGAATGTCCCATATATAATTATTTTGATAGTGAACTCTTTTATTCATTAGTTATTATTTAGAAAATAATAATTTTGAAATGTTTTGTCACTTTAATTACCCACGACTAGTAGTAGTAGTAAAATTCTTCTTTATTTAAAACATTTTTTGTTCTACAATCATTTTATACATGTACAGTGATCGGCCGGCTTGGCCCTCCAACTTCAATTATTATTATTATTATTATGCTATTACTTAATTTTTAAAATATAATGTATCATGACGGCCTTTAGGAGGCGCTGGTGTGTTTTTAAAATTTGATAACCTTACTACTATGTACACTAATATTTACAATAAAAAAAATGATAACCCAGATTGGAACTAGCGCCCTAATTAGAGCCTGATCCGAATGCAAGCAACGGACCCTAAACTTTTCTTTACACTCACCAAAGCGTTCACGTAAGGTTTTTATCCCGGCCAGACGGTGGACCTCGGATGTTCTTGTCCTGGGAGGGGTGTTGAGGATCATCCTCAGGAATTTGTTTTGGACCCGTTGAAGTTTGAGGTGGTGGGTTTTAGCGCAGCTCTCCCAGACAGGCATGCCATATTCGATCACAGGGAGGATGATTTGCTTGTAGACAGCAAGCTTATTTTTCAGGGACAATGACGACCGGCGGTTGATCAAAGGGTACAGTAGTTTCAACAAGACGTTACACTTTGTCACCGTTTTGTCAACCTGTTGCCTGAAAATAAGCTTGCTGTCGAGGGTCAAGCCAAGGTAGCCGGCCTCATTGGCCCATTCCACAGTCGTGCCATTGAGGATGATTTTACAGTCACCAGGCGGAACAAGTTTAGGGGATTTGGAGTGGGGAAAATGATGACCTGGGTCTTCGCCGCGTTGATACAGATCTTCCAGCTGGTGAGGTACTCTGTCAGGGCATCCAGGCCTCGTTGGAGTTTTGCCACTAGCGCTCTGATCACTCTACCGTTGTAGACGATGGATGTGTCATCTGCGAACAGAGACAGAATGCCGCCTTCTGGAGGTTCTGGCATGTCGGAGGTGAACAGATTGAAAAGCAGGGGCCCGAGGATACTGCCCTGGGGAACGCCTGCGACGATGTTGTGCGCATTGGAACTCGCTCCGCTGATTGAGACCCGGAATGTCCTTGCCGACAGGTAATTGTTGATGATTTTCACCAGGTAGCTGGGAAGATTGTAGCGTTGTAGTTTGTACACCAGGCCATCATGCCATACATTGTCACGACTAGCAGTGAGCAAACGATGTTCAATGGTCTTATACATCAAAGGGGCGGAGCTTCGGCTAGAGTTCTGATATAATGATAAAATCATGGCTCACGCGAGTTTAGTTCCTGCTCAAATTTTATCTTGAGCGGTCGGTAGCGAACCAACATCCAGCGACAGGGACAGGCCTGACAATAGTCATCGTCGCATCAAGAAAAACCGCAGTAGCGACGAGATTTATTGTCTTCATTGCTACTCGACGCATCGTCAATGACGCGCACAACGTTAGCTTTGGTCGTGCAACCAAATCGTCATGACGACAGCGAAGAACGAAGACTTCATACCATTATTCTTCAAGCGGCAGCTGCCCTGCGAAGATTTTTATTATTTCTTTGTGAAAATGAATTTGAAGTAATGTATGAAGATGATATAAATGCTATCGAAACATTTATGTTACCAAAGTTCGTACTATTTCTTCATTCTAGACGTCATTATGTTTTTAACTACTCCGTCTATAATGACGTGCAATCGATTATGTGAAGTAGTGACGACGGAAATCGTCTTTTTACTTTTGGCTGCACGACTATCTTCGTGGTAGGCATGCGGCATGAAGAAACCGAATAGGTGTCGCGTCCGGAAATGTTATGACGAAGACTATATTTTTTTCGCTTTCTTCATACGACGAGAATGACTATTGTCAGCCCGGACAGGGATGATGATATTGCCGTCTCTAGAAATCAAAGAATTATCTTTTTACATACTTTCATCAATGACAAAAAAAATCAACATTAGATGAAAAATCGATTGATAGCTTATCATTTTGTTTTTTTTTTTTCTATAGATTGGTAACGAAACGTGTAATAATGCTGAACAAAATATGTATTTTCACATGCATGGTTAAGCCAAGTCCTACGTCCACTTCCGGTTATGTCACAGACATTACCCACTGTTAGTTTTTTAAGTACTCACTAAATAGATAGAAACAGATTTGCAAAAATTCCGTTATTTAGTACTTCCGTCGTGCGGGGCTTCTTTTGATTCCGGGGGCTACTTTGGATTTTTGATTTTTTGAAAAAAATAAACGGAAAAAAAGTTGCCATCCAAGTATAAACACGACAACCGATTAGTGATGATGGCAAATTTATAGTAATTTTCGTTGTAATTTTTGTTTTAAAATGTCCAAAGTAGCCCCTGATTTGTCAAAAGAAGCCCCGCACGACGGTTATTGGAAATATGAAATTCAATTCTCAAATTTAGCAACCAGAAAGAGAGTATGTTCTATTAGTCGTTTTATGCCATACTATAGTCGACCCGGATACGAATTTGAAGTTTAGTTTTTCTCGATCTACTCAACCCTACTCGTGACTTTGCATGAGGAAATATCACATAAACCCGTCGGAAACTATAATGAACGTTTCGGCTGAAGGAATGAAGAAAATCTATTCAGCCATTTCCGAGTTATGCGGATACGAATACAGACCATTTCATTTTTATTATATAGAAGATTTTGTTCTCAACAATCAATTCACAACATCACTGCGATCTATAGAACAATTTAGAAATACAATAAACACGATTTTAGGGAAAACAAACTTTGAGGGCAATTTTGTTATATTGACAACGTTGTATTTCTCCCCTTAGAGATGATAATATCATGATGATATTATACACGTCAATATGAAATTATATATGTGTTCAAATAAATCACATATACTGGTTTATGCAATCATTGTTGACAATGTTGTATAAAATGTAATGGAATGTCTTTTCCAGATTGAATCCGCAGATCCAATATTATCAATAGGTATAAATGATTGCTTAACAACTGCGTACACATGGAGGAACCAGGTAGCTTCTGGACTATGAACTAGAAGGTCAAAGGATCGAAAGCTGGAGGCTAAATTTATAACATGAATATATACATTAGCTAATAATCAACTAACAGCATGTTACATAATGATTATGTTTCGACCTAAGAAATATTTTTGTTGCAAATACAATAACACGTATGTTTTTTTATAATAATATAATGTATGTATGTTTGAACTGTTTTTTACAATGCTAGATTTAAAGTTGTAACAGTCCAATTATGGAACTTTATAACTGAACATACGCGATCTCTGATAAAAACCATCATGATTGTATATTGATTCAATTCAAATCGAAAAACGTCGTATATCTTGTTATGCCATAACACTGATTTGTACGTATATGGCCTCCACTTTTGTTCACATAGAAGGAATATATGCATTTTATACAATCAAATTACATCGTATAAGAGTGCATTAAACAGAACTAAAAGTTAGTTATGTGAACCAATTTGTTGGCTGGGTCGTGGAATATATAAAATACTATCTAGTACCATTCCAGTAGAATCTGTTGCCCGTTTCCAAAATGGACTTACTGTTGTAGATTTAATAGTAAAGATTTCATGCATTCTTGTAAGTTTCAACAAATCTATAATAAATTGACATGAGTTCTTTTGGTGCTTATATAATCTAACTTTTATTTGAATAAAAGTTCGCCAATAGCTCTGGCAGAATAATATTTTTTGAAATAAACATCAGATTTATCACAAGCGTTCTTCCATACATCGATGTCTTTTTCCACTTTTATACAGATTTGGTCAGTATCACTCCAAACGTAGAACAATCCATAATCAGCATCCGAAATGGCAATCTGCGCCTGAACCTGCAGGAAATACGCATGCGTTTCACGCATTTTGAAGTTGTCGCCGTCCATTTTTTTAAATTAATTAGGTCCTTCCGTCAAATTGCGCATAGGGCTCATTCACAAATTACATAACGCATCAAGGGGTGGGTGGGTACACAATATTGCGTTACAAAATGTTACGGTTTGTCTAGGGGGTGGGTGGGTTTGTTTAGTTCTGTTACGGATAACATGAATAATAAAATAATATAAAAAACGAAATTTCTAATTAAATTCAAATTTGACAGTATTATTATGTACTATGAAGGAAGTTAATCAAGAGTTCACTAAAAATGCCAATTTTTTTCATTTTTGTGAAATTTTAGTAAGACGTTATGCGTCACAGATGGGGGTGGGTGGGTATGAGGCAAATGTTACAAACAAGTCACGGAGGGGTGGGTGGGGGTTCAAATCTGTGTTTTTTTGCGTTATGTAATTTGTGAATGAGCCCATATATGACTGCTTGTTGAAACGGCTTTTCTTGGAAAGACGAAAAGGACACTTGAATTCCACTGCAGCCTTTCGGCAACATTCGCATTGCATGATCAAATCTGGCGTGGCTGCAAGGTACGGTTGGTTTTTATACATAAATATACCGCAATCTAGGAATTTTACGTTACGGTGATGCTTGAACTCATTCTCGAACCACTGCTGCTGTAATCCCAGGCTTCGATTCGATGTCTCGGATCCTCGATCCTCGATCCTCGATGTTTTGTGGATTCGTTGTTCTGTCGAAAATTGATGTGCCGTTGCCCGGTGACGTCGTTGAAATAATCAGCTGCTCGTGTCTGAATTAAATTACAATCGACGACTGACGCGCGCCAAAGTACTGTATCGGATTCTGTAGCTGCGTTGCTACCGTTAAAACCGACGAACTACTAAAATAGTGAACTACTCGAAACCAATAGTCCCCCTAACAGCGACGGACACTGTTACCACGGTCCCGTGACTATCCCTTTCACGCACACTAACCGACCCGCTACGCAATTCTTTACAGTGCGACCGTACACGATTTCGCGAAACTTGCCTTGCCTTCTGGGTTGCTGGATTCACGCTATCTGGCTCGAAGGACCAAATGTACGAAAACGTCTTTTTCGGACAAGAAGGCAAACACTGGCAAGTTACTGTTAAATGAAAAGGCACACTTTATTAACACTTCACTTTACTTGTTACAGACTTACGTACGTTACGCGGGGTAAAAATATAACTCAAGCCACACGCGCAATGCGCGCATATTTATATCTCCACGCTTGATGTTCCAGAAGGACGTGGAATGTTCTGGCACAGCGTAGCTCCTCCTAGCACAGCGTAGCTCCTTGCGTGCATGATGTTGATGATAATGATGATGATGATGATGATGATGATGATAATGATAATATGATGATGATGTAATGATGATGGCGATGATGATATTGACTAGTTTCGCCTTCTATGCTCTCTCAATCTCTCATCGCTGATTGTTGCCGATGCGCATTGTGTATGCCGTTGTTGGTGCTATTTGAAATCGAGGAGCGCGAACACTTCGCGCTATCGGCGTTGGGCATGAATTCACTCCCTTTCTTTCTGAACAGACGTCATAAAATGTAAATTAGCCAGAGCGTAGAGTAAAGTTGCCACATGAGAACACACTTCACACACACCTGCGACGCAGTTACAATGTGCAGATTCGATGCATCCATCTTTTTTCACAAGTATCCATGCAGTCAGTAGTGTGTTATTGAGCCTCATAGAATGGGGCCCTCCTTAGCCGTGCGGTAAGACGCGCAGCTACAAAGCAAGACCATGCTGAGGGTGGCTGGGTTCGATTCCCGGTGCCGGTCTAGGCAATTTTCGGAT
This sequence comes from Armigeres subalbatus, assembly GCF_024139115.2. Lineage (NCBI taxonomy): Eukaryota > Metazoa > Arthropoda > Insecta > Diptera > Culicidae > Armigeres > Armigeres subalbatus. The sequence goes on from NC_085141.1 coordinate 199,126,504, forward strand.
TGAAAATTGTCTCGACTTCCCTGGGCATAAAAGTATCATCGTGTTAGCCTCATGATATACAAATGCAAAAATGGTAACTTGGCTTAGAAACCTCGCAGTTTATAACTGTGGAAGTGCTTAATGAACACTAAGCTGCGAGGCGGCTCTGTCCCAGTGTGGGGATGTAATGCCAATAAGAAGAAGAAGAAGAAGAATGGTACACCTAAAATAAAGCCTAATAATGCCATGGTATTTAAAAAAATATATTTTCATTACTTTTCCTCGCACTACGTACACGTTATTGATTATTCCACCGGCTACGTTCGAGACAAATCCATACTCAAACTTTCGGTATGCTTCGATGCTCCGCAAGTTCCTGATGTGCTGACCAAATGTTGGCACCAGAGCCGTAGCGTGGCCTCCCGGCGCCCTTGGCAAAACTTTATTGGGCGCCCCTTACTATCATGCAGATGTTCAAAACAAAGAACGCGCTAATCAGGGTGATTTAGAATCAATTAATTGAGTGATGTAAAATTTTCTTTATGAATTCCCTAAGCTCCTATAACTTTCATATGTTCCAATTAAGAGGTACGAAGTAAGGAATTTTTGAATTCCATAAACCTACACAAATATAAATAACTTACTAACTTAACTACCGGTTTATAGTGCGGACCTAGACAAATCGAAAAACCCTTCTTTGGAGTGGATTGGATGACGTTCAGAAACTCCAACGACTGGACCTAGTCGTATCAACCCCATATCGGATCTGGCAGCAGTTTGGTGGCACTGGTGGAATTGCTTGGATGAATTAAATTCAACTTTGAAGTAGGCTAGTCGCCATCATTATTGAAATCCCTCGATGCAGATTCTTGTGTTCAGTATGCTGTTAGATAAGTGTCATCATTCCAAATACTCATCCTCGTTTAAAGCTTAACCAGTTCATATACATAGAACCAATCTCAAACTAACATTATCAATGCTCATCGAATATTCAACAACTTCGATTTGTTTTTGCACCATTGAGCTCATACAAGTCTCTGGTTTAATGGAATCAGAAATATCACTGAATCAAATGTGATCGTTTTCGGACCTCAATAACCTCGCAGTAAATTTATCTCAAATCCCACAAACTCCCTATCATTTCTTTCGTGTATATGTTTTATACAGTCTACTCTGTGTTTCGCCTTTCGCGTATTGAAAAGTTCCCTTCTAGGACTCCCTCCCTAGAAGCCTGGTCTATGGTCTTTGCCATTTGCATTTCCTTTTCTTATCATTTTGTTCTTACTTCCACTATTGAAGGATCGACTGTTTATTGTTATTTCAGCTTAAAGTGGCTACGCAGTCTTTAAAGATTGAACCAAGATTTTTATTTGTCCAAAGGAGTCCTGTATGGCTGCCATTTTGTTTTGTGCTATTGAAGGATCGACTGTTTATTGACAGCATAATGGCAGCCATACAAGACTCCTTCTTTGGACAAATAAAAATCTTGTTTCAATATTTAAAGACTGCGTAGCCAGTTTAAGTTGTTCTAACTTCTTTATCTGTTTGAAGGCGATGGTTACTAGTCAAATGGTTGAATACGGAATCGTTGATTACCGAGGAAATCTACTAATCGCGAAATCCTTGATTTTGGCGCCCCCTAAGGCCTGGCGCCCTTGGCGGGGGCCAACCTGGCCAACCACACGCTACGGCGCTGGTTGGCACAGCTTGATTTAGCAGATATTCAATAACATGTCCCGTTGTTACCATAGTTGGGAAATCCGTGCTGTTCAATGTGGCTTCATATGCACGCAGAAAAATGTATTGTAGAAACAACAATATTCCGGGTTGAATTCAACAATAAATATTGTTAACTCAGGGCTAATAATATTTAGCGTTTGAATCAATCCATAATATTGTTGTTTTTACAATCATGCTTTGAGCCGCGATATTGTTAAATCAACAATATTATTGTTGAAATAATTGTGCCTGTATTGTTGATTCAAACTATAAACACTGTTGATTCAACAATTCTATATTGTTGAACCAATAATAATTTATACCCGTTTATACCATTAAAATTGTTTTCTTTTTTTAAATAAAATGAACAAATAATGAATTCCTAAGAAATGTGTTTCAATGTTTAATCTTTTATTATATATTTATTATACTCTGCCACAGCACATCTTCTGCTGATGTTCATCATGCATCACACGCCATGCGTAATGTATCATCTGAGAAAGCCCTTAAAATAAAATTGTGTTAAATAAAAATAATCTTAATGCTTTTCTTTTGGGTGAAAAATAAAACTTTTATTTACCTGACGTTTCAGTCATCAAATAAACCAGAAATAAGTCCATGATCTTGTCCGAGAACTTCTCGGAGAGCGTAGCAAGAAGTACCTTCAATTTTTTAGCGTAAACTCCAATTCAAATGCTTTGTTCTGAAAAAGGTATTTTAAAGTTTGGCATGTAGAATACATAATCATTTATGTTTATTGGAACTTACCTGTAGCCAGTAAACTGCTTTATCCAATTAGAACTTAGTATTTTATTTATTTTTAAAACAATAAATTCAGGAATCCATTGGAAAATTCCAGAGCTACTAATATGTTTAGACATTATTTACACACAATAAAATACACGTTTATTCTTTTTCTAACAAATGTGGTGAAAAATAAATATTGTGGAAATTAAATTTATATTGTTGTTTTAACAATAAAATATTGTAGAATCAACAATAACACCTTTTGATTCATTAATTAATGGATTATTGAAAACAACAATACATATGTTTGGTTTAATCGTATGAAATTATGCTGCGTGTGGGTCGATGTAATTGATCGACTTTATTTTCTCAGCGTACCGTCTCTTCTCCGCTGCTGGTAATGCGTTTGCATAAGCGGAAAACTTACCAATTGTAATTCCACTAATACTCATTATTTTTCGAATATATTATACGAAACTTGATAAAATAATCATTAGTTTTCCTGATACCAAGATTTTTTCTAAGTTCCTATAAACAAACCACTGCTAAACGTCAAAAGTGTGAGGTTAGATCAGCGAATGCAATACACGCTCGTTCAGCTGAACTCAAATTTGGGTCAGATTAACTCAAAATCGGAAAAACTGGCTCAAGACAAAATTGAGTTAAGGCCACTGAACTCAATTTTGTGTTATAAAGAAAGATATTCATTTTGAGTTACATTTACTCAAAATCATAAAATCAAATTTTTAGAATTTTGAGTTTGTCAAAACTCGGGCTCAGTTAAAAGAAGAGAATCAATTCAAAATAAATAATATAGTAAAAATAACATTTATTACAGCATAGTTAAAGAGGTTATAAACTACAGAGAAAGATTGTCACAGTCGTTACATTCTTTGCTGGCTGATATTTATATGCTGGGAAATGCTATTGCGAATTCTTTATGATTTGATCAAAGAATTGACATTTATGCGCTCAACATGTTTGTAGAGAAGAACAAAGGGAATCCCAGCGAAAATCGTTTTCTGTAGTACCTAACCTCTTTGAGCATAATACATTAACTATAGTATACTGATATTAATGAATCTCGGTCCTCAAATATCTCTGGCGTTCGATTTTCATGGTACGTCTGGGAGCTCGCCTGGGGGAGTGAAAAAATGTCATTATAGACATTCTCGTCATAACTATATGATTCTTACCGCGGGCATGAACCAATGACTATCCGACTATCCGACTATCCGTATCTGGTGCGAGATCACAGACCATTTTCACAAGTAAGGTCATAAAAACTGTTCACGCCGGTACCACCATCTTGGTAGTTGGTTATGGCACAGAGAAGTTATGGTCTGAAAACTTGGTCTTTCCCGCGATATTTCCAGACGTGGTTTGAGCGTGCGTTTCAATGTCCACATCGTATAATAAGGAGCAAATATGTTGTTTCTGGATAATGCTGCAATAATAAATGAATGAATAATCTATTTTATATTTTATATTTTAGACTTTAGTAATTCAAAACTTACTTGAGGATTTATAGGCGATCGTTGGACTTCTGAAATTTTCAAGGTGAACTCATTTTTGAGTTCAAATACAATTTAGATAAATATGAGTCGAAGCTACTCAAAATAATAATTCTCAGTTACTCAGCGTTTGACGTTTCAAAAGAAGTTATTATTTTGAGTTATGCTAACCCAAATTTGAGTTCAGCCGGACGAGCGTGTACTCTATATAAGATTGTACTGTACTTCTTTGTATCTTTTTATCTCGAGCCATTCTTTTCATTCCAATTATTTAGTTGCCACGTCGCGTCATAAATGCGACTGAAATAAAAAGTAACACATGTCGTGCACGAGGTATATTTTATTAATTCTTTCCAGTAGTAGGCACTCATGATAGCAATAAAAAATGCCACAAATTAGGCCTGAATCGTTCATATGAGCACATACGTTTGTGGTAGAAATTTGGTGAAATAATATTTCTATCCTTGGTTTTTGCCTTTCTCGTATACTAAGTATACGGAAAGGCTATAGAACTGCTCCAAAACCGAACTTTTTATAGAAGGCTCGGAGACCCATAGTGTTATATACCAATCGACTCAGCTCGACGAATTGAGGTGATGTCTGTATGTGTGTATGTATGTGTGTGTGTGTGTGTGTATGTGTACAAAAATGTGAGACACGTTTTTGGGCATTTATCATTATCCGATTTGCTCGCAACAAGTTGCATTCGACGCGGAATGCAGTCCCATTGGTTCCTATTTAAAATTAGATCGATTGAACTTTGCGTTTCGGAGTTATGGCCAAAAAACTGTTTTTACGTGCAAAAAAAAGCAAAATGCTCCAATCTGGATTCGAACTCGTGATCTCTTGATCGGGAAGCGGCTACTACACCACAGCACCACCGATACACATAGAATGTGACAAGATACATACAAATATAAATCATCGAATTGGGCATATATTCATTACCTCTGTAAGCATCAGAGTTTATCCTGCTAGAGTACCGATTCCTATTCTGGAAGTATTAATGGATCGAGAAAAGAAAATATTAGCTTTTACCGTTGGTTATTTAAATATACAGTTTCAATACATTAACTTAGAGCAAGATTGCCGGTGGTGAGTATAAGCCGTTTGGCAGCGCAGTATCATTACTTGACACTTTTCCGATCGCTACTGCGGACAGGTGATCAAATTTGGTAGCGCGATAACAGCGCTGCTATTTGATGAACTATTAAATGTGCGGAATGCAGCCACCAAACCACCAATCGAAAATAGTGACCAGTGCGAAAAAGAGTGACTAAACTAAAATGACAGCGCTGCGAGGATGATCAAAACACTCGCGCCCAGTAATGATGCTCTAATAGATGAACTATTGAAATCGCTTGGATACGCTGTTTCTTTAATTGAGATAAAAGTAGATTCACTATTGATTTGAGGATGTTAATGCAAAATTTTATTGGTATAATTGCATAATTACATCCAAACTAGTGGACACATATGTGTATAATAATGGGAAGTATCAATAAGAATCCCTCAGGTTACGCGTGCCCTATGCAAATTACCAAATAGTAATTTGGGGTGACCTTTTTACGATAGGATATCCGCTCAATAATTAAAAATCCTCTTCTCTGCTAAACGTTAGACATAACTTTTCTCATGTCTTATTGCTATCAAGCGCTAAGAAAAGCACAAATACCCTATATACTGTAAATACTCCTCAGTCCTCATATAGCAATTTCAAAAAGCATCGTGCTTTGTTTAACACGTTCAACGCTCTCCCATTCGAATGCGCCTAAAAGAAGGAATGGCAATGTGCCGTCGCGCAGTGGTGGTCCCCCATACAAATACTCGACTAAACCTACGATTGCGCTTAAAATTTAGCAACAGTAATTTTGTAACGCTGAATTCATTTTGAAATTTAAATAGTTATCCGACATATGCTATGCTATCCATAGACTCCCGGAAGCCCATGACTTAGGATTACAGCAGCGTCTTAATTCTAACCTTGAAACAGTAAATTTCCCGCTTTGGCGCAGCAAGGCGCAATTCGCCAAACTAACCACTGTTAAGTGACAAAATATATATTTCAATGCATCATATCAGTTCTTTCCGAATCTTTCCCGATACAAAATTCAGTCAAATTTAATTTTCCCATACATATATGTTTAGGAGATACTTTACACCATCAACTTGAACCAAGTCACCAAAAATTAAATTTACTAACTACAATTAACAAATTGAGGAATTATCATTGACTAAATGTGCAAATTTGAAATAATATCAGCTTCACGAAAGGGGCTTGTCTGGGTTTCCGCCACTGTGGATAGGTCGGCTTAACCATCGTAGCATCAGCGGCAAGCCGTGCTTCTGTTCTATTTTTACGCATATGCATGCATCATTCTTTGTGGCGTTCAATCAGCATATGGGAGCGCAGCTGGTGTGCGGGAAGACGCGGGACGCATGCGCAGTCACTTCAGTCTCTTGACGTCGGATGAATATTGCCGTATGAAGCATCACCAACACACATCGCATTGCGTGCGGCAATGTTCTATTTTTAGCTCAGCTGGGTTGAACGTTGATCCGAGCAAATGAGATTTGGGGAAACTAAAGACACTATATACAAAGACGCGAAATCTGATCCCTGAACAAACAAATCACCAGGCAACTCTGCGTGCGCAACACTGCTGATGCTGGATGTACTTTCCACATTGGTCTATATTGTTTTCCAAATTCAAAAATATTTAATTTGCAACGTGTTCAACCACGTAAAACAAAACGCAAATTCACCATAAACAAGTATAAGGTTAATTATCAACCATTCGCGAACATTTATTTGCCCAAATTGGTCAAAAAATATTTAAACAATAATGCAAATATATTCATTCGTATTACTTCAAATAAACCCTTGCCAAATGTTCCGCGTGATTTTTTGGAATGAAAGGTCTCTTGCTCGATTGGAATGACATTGACAGTAAATTTGGAATTCCAATTGGAACATTTCCCGTCTTTGTTTATAGTGTCTTTAGGGGAAACTGGTTCATGAGTATTACGAAAAAAAAAAGAAAAGCCCAGATTAATCCACCTACAGTGAGATTTTGACCCTTCCTTAGTTATAAGGAATTTTTTTTCCGGTCTCCAGTATTTAAAACGAGATAAAACTACTCAGCTTCCCACGGCGATTTACCGCGAAAGTGACAATATAATTGCCTACCCAAAGGCGGATGTCATGGATTGAGTGACAACTCAACGAATGATAACGTACTGTACTTCATGCTGCCTATCTATAAGGAGCTCGTCGGATTGAATAACTATTGTGACATGGTTAGTAACTATCGTAACGCTGGTTGCATATATTGCACTCGTAATTCACATAGACCTTGATATTAATTAATCCAGAACTAACTAAATCAGTCATTGATCTGAGCGAAACTCAATAGCGTTCAATAATAACATATATTTCGCCTTAGGGTCTGTTCACAAATTACGTAACGCTTTTGGGGGAGGGGGGAGGTCCAACTTGCGTTATATTTTGTTACACCAAAAGGTGGGGGAGGGGTGGGTACAATCAAATGTTACGCATAACGCGAATAAAAATTTATTTTTAATGCTTCTTTTTTCATCACTGATTGAAGTAATTGCTGATAGGCGTTAATCAAGACGGGGAACACGCATCACCCTTTCCTCTTCACTACCATACTACCCATAATTGTCCGAAATTAGTCTTTGTAGCTTTTTACTTTTTATCTCAGAGCAGGCTACTCCGGTGTTTTTTTTTTTGAAAATAGTAAAGACAGTGAGTGACAAATTGTTGCTTAATGTCGAGGCATTTGTGACAGTAAACAGTTCAATTTAAAAATTATATTTTATCGCTATCGCATCCGTCATCACCGAAATCAAGCACATAGCTTGATATGCGTAAAAACATCACGCAAATATTGTATTTCTCGACAAAACAGCCCCGCTAAACTTTTTGAATGATCATGATCACAAATTCTATTTTCGTTTCTACTAGCTGCATTCTTGGTTTTTGATCATGTGTCGTTCGTGTTCTAACAGTGGTAAAAAAAATACTAAAACCCACATGCTTCAGAGAAGGAAAAAAATCTGCATTTAAAATTTTCGCAGTTACGCGTTACATGGGGGAGGGAGGGGGTACCAAAAATGTTACTTTTTGTTACGAGGGGGAGGGAGGGGGTCAAAAACTCGGATTTTTGCGTTACGTAATTTGTGAACAGACCCTTATGGATGCCTAATTTGGTAAAACTAAACTTGTTCAATACCTTAAAAATGAGCTAGATTTTTATGGTAGTAAATTTCAGAATTTGCACACATTCGCACACATACATGCATACAAGTGGTCTATTAGTGTCTCAAAACATGCTCACATTTGCTATCTAGCTTCCACTGAAGAAATTTTTGAAATCCCTTTCAATTTTTACGTTTTTGCTTTTCTGAGAAGATTTTTTTGTACATGCTTCTATATGTTCCTCAATTAAAATCATTTGTTTCCTCGAAACAAATAAGAAAAATAGGCATAATTCCATATCATATCATTTGTTATAATTATATTTTCAATATCAAAGTGAATTTGTTTCAAATATCATACATTTTATTTAATAATTCACGAGATTTCTTGATAGATTAATACGTAACACATCTGCGTAACGCATACAAAGTGAAATTATAGACACTTCCGAAGGAAGGGTCAAAAATTGGATGTCTGCGCGGAAATAACGCGCAGAGGGAAATCCCCGGTCTTAATTCCTTGGATATAGCATCTGCTGCCCCATAAACTCGCAAGCTTCTAATTTGATTGAAAATTTTGTCTTTTCTATTCAGTAAGGCATCTTTTCTTTGTGCATTGAAGCAATCGAATATAATTTTCCACTTATGTTTACTCTCTATTGAAACTCGGTGGGCAAGTTTGATTACTACCAAGGTAAATCAAAAGCTATTTTGTTTCTGCTAACAATCATTAAAGAAAACTGTTATGTACTCAACTCGATTCTCAATTTATGCATTTATGTTTCATTTCCTACCTCCTTCATCATCTTAAGTTCAGACCTGAATTCTTTCAAATATCCCAAATAATCAGATGGATTCAATTATAGAAATGTCTCGAATATAAATATAAACAATACACAGCATTAGGTTCCATTGATTATTTGTTAAAGACAAAAATTTTGTTTGAATTTTCTAGTATTCAAAACTTTTCTTGCAATGCGTAATATTATACCACACTCCTAGAAAATATGAGTTTTGAAAAAAAATAAGACGGCTTACACGAGGACCGATCATAAATCCTCTGATTGAAAGCCTATCACGTTACCCCTGAGCTATCTTTGTTTCTTGAGAGGGCAGTGTTCGAAGAACAAGAGGCTACGCGATTTGCAATAAATAACTATTTCACTGCATCAAGACATTGGCTGCTTGTGCATACGTGCGGTAACGCACCAGGTGCTGTGGTTTGGTTCGGTGGGATTTAATCGGGTGTTGAAAAATATAAAGCGTTTTGACTCAAGTCGCGAAAATGACTCATATTCCGAACACTCGCATTTAAATGGCTATATTCGCGTGGTTCTTTCCATAGGATATTAATTTCGTTTGTAAAGCACTCGGATTATGTAGGAGAAACTGAGTTTTGGAAGGATTCGGAGAAAACATTCTATTTTAGGAAGTCAGTAGAAAAAGTATCCAAACTTTTCTATAATCCAAGTATGTTTTAGATCATTTAATAGTCTTAGTTCGATCATTGACAAACTACAATGACTCATTCCAGAGGTTAAATGTCAAAACGTGTTACAGCGGAGTTCTAGTGCGAATATTTTACTACAGCTCTGCCTAATAGTTTGTTGTTTTGATTCAACTAATAATAGAGTTAAAGCACTAGTTACTAATACTAAATGATAACAAAATTTCGATCAGTCTGTATAATAAGTTACTGCAACTAGCGCTATAACTCTGTTATTAGTGCAATAGAAACAACAATTAGGCAGAGTTGTAAAAACCTTCGCTCTAGAAGTCCTCCACATATCACGTTTGAAATTTAACCTCTGGAATGAGTTATTGACAAACTACTAAATTATCGAACCTATATAAAACCGCTCATAAAAAATCTACTCCTCCGCTCATTTTGGTCGCAACGAAAATACGCACCAGATAGTCGCCTAAGAACAACATACCTCCAGAAAAAAAGCCAATTCGATATTTTTTTAATTTGGCCGCCACGTGGTACTTTCCGGCGGTGAATGCTTGGATAGCACGTGCTATTTGTACTGCGGAGAAATTTTTCACATCTTTGAGAGCCTTGGAAAATGATAACGAAAGTTGTCATTTACAATACTAATGATCGAAAACATCCTTGCCACAATCCATAACAAATTACACGAAGGCAAGCAACGATTATCGATTTTCTGATAGTATATCAGGTATGTAATCATTACGATGTAAATTATTGCACAATATGAGCTCAAAATTCTGATTTTGGTAACACTAGCTCTGTCACGCGTAATCTATCAGATTTTGTACTTGGATAGTTTACCTGTAGAGTGATCTGATAAATAGTTTTGGTTCAGTTTAGAAATCAAAATAATCAATTTTAACCATACATTCATAATTACTGCGAAATGCTTTCCATATAAAGAAAAGCAACCCCAGTAGAATTCTGATCAGATTTTTTTTAAATCAGATCAAATTCATAAATCTTGTTGAAAAGTGCTTGAATGATAATGACAAAACGGAACTACTCATTAGCAAAATTGACCTTTCCGTCAAAAATTTGATTCGCTTAAGTATTTTTAAATTTAAAACAAAAATCGAAAAGTGCTGTTTCTCTAAGATTGGCCCGATTTTGAACGAACATCGAGTAATTTTTTTCAGGTCGGTTAACACGTGCACACGTTTTCGGTTTTTGTTTTCGATTTAATAGTTAGAGGCTTCAAAGAACCCATATTTTCTTTGGAAAAGTTGACCTTAAATAAGCCAAAGAATCGACTGAAACAATGAAACGAAATACAATTTTTGACGGGGATGGTCAACTGAATTTTTATCTATATGAAGAATCATATTATTCAAAACAACAATTTCAGCTGGATTCTGGCTTCAAAACGGAATTTTCAGAAAAAGCGTGTGTATGTGCATGTGTGTGCGTGTGTGTGCAAAAAAAATCTAACTCATTTTTCGAAATCTTATCCTGAACCGATTATTTAAACGGGGAATCCTGTCCCATTGTTGACCCTTCCTTCGGAAGTGTATATAATTTCACTTTGTATGCGTTACGCAGGTGTGTTACGTATTAATCTATCAAGAAATCTCGTGAATAATTAAATAAAATGTATGGTATTTTAAACAAATTCACTTTGACATTGAAAATATAATTATAACATTTGATATGACATGGAATTATGCTTATTTTTCTGATTTGTTTCAAAGAAAAAATGATTTTAATTAAGGAACATATAGAAGCATGTACGAAAAATCTTCTCAGAAAAGCAAAACGTAAAAATTGAAAGGGATTTCAAAATTTCTTCAGTTGAAGCTAGATAGCAAATGTGAGCATGTTTTGAGACACTAATAGATCACTTGTATGCATGTATGTGTGCGTATGTGTGCAAATTCTGAAATTTACTACCATAAAAATCTTGCTCATTTTTAAGGTATTGAACAAGTTTAGTTTTACCAAATTAGGCATCCATAAGGCGAAATATATGTTATTATTGAACGCTATTGAGTTTCGCTCAGATCAATGACTGATTTAGTTAGTTCTGGATTAATTAATATCGAGGTCTCTGGAAATTACAAGTACAATATATGCAACCAGCATTTCGATAGTTACTAACCATGTCACAATAGCTATTCAATCCGACGAGCGGCTTATAGATAGGCAGCATGAAGTACAGTACGTTATCATTCGTTGAGTTGTCACTCAACCCATGACATACGCCTTTGGGTAGGCAATTATTTTGTCACTTTCACGGTAAATCGCCGTGGGAAGCTGAGTATTTTTAACTCGTTTTAAATACTGGAGTCTGGAAAAAAATTCCTTATATCTAAGGAAGGGTCAAAATCTCACTGTAGGTGGATTAATCTGGGTTTTTCACATTAAAAATCAGGCCGAACAATGGGCTCAAAAGTTATGGCCAAAATACAAATTTTTATACTATGTCTGAAACTCGATTTGTGCAATTGCACAACCTCATCACATTTTCCGGGCACTTAACCTCATCCGATTTGCTTGCAACAAATTGCATTCGGCAGCAATTATTACAATGTGTATAAACAAATGTGAATTTTCAATTCAATCTATCTTTATTTACGAGATTTTCGACCCTAGGCCGGTTCATCTGGTACAAACAAATGGCAAAAATAAGTCTTATTCACCAATTGTTATTTTAGACTTTTCATATATGTTTATTAACCATTTTGAACGAGCGAGAAAGGCATCATCACCGCTAGGTGGATTAATCTGGGTTTTTAGTCTGTGCCGGGAATTGTGGACCATATCAGTCGTAACTAATGTGACTAGCAAGCGTCCTACGAAACGCGGGACGCCTATCTTTATTACGTTACTGGCTTGGCAATTTACATAAAATAAGTACATTCCGCATAGATTTTGGGCCAAAAATATATAAAAAATATTTATGAGACCGTATAAATTAATATAAATTTGGAAAATGAAAATAAAAAATGCAGCGTCCCGCGAAACGCAGGACGTCTGGTCACATTAGTCGTTACCCTATTTCTTTTCGGTAATAAAAATCCATTTTGGAAAAGGTATTGAACGTATTGAATTTTGTTTCTAAGTTTACGTTACACTTAGTCACTTTCGAGTCACAGACTTTCGAGTCACAGACTTTCGAGTCCATTTGGTAATTATATATTCCGAAAGAAAGTTCCTAACATACCCTATTCCATACACTACAACCAAGATCAACAAGATGCACAGTGTGTGCAGTATTAGCACACAAAGTAGTGCTATACGTAGCTACATTTCTTGCTGCATCTCTTCCTATGAGTACTATTTTCGCCTACAGTTGCATCTTAAAGTCAATCTTATCTGGTTCGTTGAATATCATCAGGTTTTGAATTATAATTTATTGTATCAATTTGATACAAAAGTGCCTTATGAAATGTTTCGTTCAGTTGTAGCAGGTGCACCTGTTTTATTTCGAAATGTAATGGCAGCACCAATTTCACCGAAAAAGCGAAATAAATTTAATCTTAATTGCAGGTGTTACCGAAGAATGCAAAAAATTATGCAACAGAGGCGAAGTTCGACATCAAGGTATGTGTCTATTTCATTCTCAAGGTCATTAAAGAAATCATAGAAAAGTAAACCAGGCGTCAAAATTCGGATGATCAATAATTTTGAATATATTTTTATATGTGTTGATTGAAAGATTCAACTGAGAAAGAGGCGATGGATTAAATATTTTGGTTTTTGTCTTTTACGTTTAATAATAAGCATACGTGAAGGCTATACTGCCAGTCGTTGGGGATAACGAAACTTTGCAATTAATTTTTGACAAATCTGCAAGTTTAGGATTGAATCAAATCTATAATAGTATATAAATATATAAACAAAGTTGGCATTTGTACGACCGCGCATCACACAAGAATAGGTAGACAGCCCAATTTTTGCTAATTAATAGGCGTTTTCTTCTTCTATTTACGAGGAAAACTTTATGATGAAATTGATATGCTTTGAAAATCAAAACTCAATCTTTTCGATGAAATAGTTTTTCGCACAATTTGCATGGAATTTTAAAATTTCGATCATCTATTTTATCATCTTCTATATATATAAAAAACAAAGTTGGCATTTGTACGACTGCGCATCACACAAGAATAGCCTAATTTGTGCTAATTTATATTCGTTTTTTTCTTCTCTTTACGAGGAAAAACGTTATTATGAGATTGGTATGCTTTGAAAATCAAAACTCAATCTTTTCGATGAAATAGTTTTTCGTACAATTTGCATGGAATTTTTTGATCATCTATATATAATAAACAAAATAGTAAAACAATGAGAGATCATTCTGAAGAACCGATTTGTTTTCTAGATAAATTGTGGACGCAAAAAATTGCATCAGAAAATTTACCAATTTTGGCGAGACAAAGTTCGCCGGATCAGCTAGTTAATTGTTAAAACAGAATCAAAATTGCTATTTGGACAGCAGAATCTCTCAATCCATTGTGGAAAAATGAAGCGTTCCACACAGCAATCGAATAAATACTCGTTATTCATGAAACATTGCATCACGACGTCATTGACAAAAAATTTTACCCGTGATCAAATGGCGAGTGAAGTTTCAAGAGGGCAATGTTTACATTTTTTTATATGGAGTTTTAGGCTCGTACAATCGTCTATACAACAACAACAAAGATCCAACGATTGTGAGTATGAGGATGTCTTTGAATAGAATTTAGCGAACTATGAAAATATTCTAGGTAGGTTAAGCAGTGTAAGCTAGCAAATAGTTTTAAGAAATGAAGAAAATGTAGAGGCATCTGTTGACACTTTTTACAGATTATTATCTGACATAATCTCACAATAAACTCCACTAAAACGAAAACGACGTCATAACAATAATAAAGACCCAGCGCCGTAGCGTCCGGTTGGCCGGGTTGGCGCCCGCCAAGGGCGTATTTTTCTATCCTTCTATCCGTCGAAAATTAATTTAAATATTTAGAGTGAAATCAGTAGTGATTCAGTTTGGTTGCAAATTTTCGAATACTATTCTAGTTTGAATATGAGCCAAAATAGAACAAACTCACAGGCCTACCCAGCAGTGTTCTATTCATGTTTGATTGTTTTTCCATTAAATGAAATGATTATGTTGGTGCTGAGGAAGGCGCGGTAAATGCAAAGTGGATTGATCCGTACATAAAATGACGCATTCATGCACCAAAACAATTGAAAAATATTTGAATCTCGTGATTCATTCGTGGTTCAAATCTGCAGAAAATAGAACTGAGCGGTATAACAGTTTTAAGCTTTTGAATCTCGACTGTTATAAAAAATGAATCTTGAACCACTGCTGGGAAAGTGCATCATTCAGATTCATATTCAAACTGACAGCCCCGAACGATTTGAATCACTGCTGATTTTACTCTTAGAGTTTTTTAGGAATGTTATGGATATTTAGCAATCCATACTGCTTTGACCATACAGAGGGATTTCAGCAATAATTGAAAAAAATATTTATAAAGTGCATTGCGATCAATTTTTTTGATTTTGATCCCCGCCACTCTTCTCAAATCACTCATCATGGCTCTGCTGAGGACCCAGAATATTTTGCGAATAGTCAAAAGAAAATCCAACATTCTTAGGAGGATTTCCTGCAATCTATTTTTCCTGAAATTCAAATTGTTATCCAAATGTAAAATATTTTTTTCCTTAGTAGAAAAGAGGCGCCCAGGGCGCCGGAATTCCACTCTACGGCTCTGTAAAGACCCAATTTGGTATAACCAGCAAACGAAGAATTTAAGAAATCGCAAGTAAAAGGCACACACAATTTACAAAAATCATAACAGTAATGAAAATTCAGTATATTACTTGGACTTATGCGATCAATTGAATTACGCTATCAGAAACGCTTTTGTGTTGGCCATAGGAAGGGAACCCCCTCACAAAGAATAACAATTAGAGTTCCCTCTCACTACACCACGGCAGGCTACTGACTGATACTTCTGCCAGCAGCTGCAGTTCTCTTTATTCAACAATAGGTATATACAATACATCCATAACAATATTCCTTAATCTACCCAAGAGCAACTACAACCAACTGGCGCCCGCTTCCTATCCATCTTCGATCTACAGCGAAGCGTCTCACACTACCTGATATTCCAACATTTTGAAGATTAAAATTCAAGCGAAATAAAGTCCTGTCTAAAGAACTTCATCAATTACGTAAAAACTAAACAGAAATCTAGTAACTTTCCATCAATTTATGCATCTTGACGAAAATGCTGGGGATAGCTCGGAAAAGAACTGTAATCTTATTGCAGGTTTTTTTCCAGGAAATCTATTTTACATTTTCCGAAAATGATCGTGACCGCGACTATTTTGCATTTTTCCCAGACTTTTCAAATGATTGGAGTGAATCAACTTCATGTCCAGGACATTTTGCAGGCCCTACGAAGTTTAGATGCTTCGGAAGGTCCTGGTCCTGATGGAATCCCTCCTATATTTATGAAAACACTAGCAGTGGAACTAACCACTCCATTATTTTGGTTAATGTAGAAGCCAATATGTCACTAGAATCAGGAAAATCCCCAAATATATGGAAAAACTAATTTTTCATACTTATTTTCAATTTTTTTTATTAAATAGCTATTATTATCAATTTCCCACCTTATCGGCCGCGACGATTTGAAATCGTCGCAAAACAAATTGACGCCAAAATCGTCGCCAGCAGAAATGGCCCTAAGATCTGTCAAATCAACTGTGAACAAAATTTTATATACTCAATAATCACATTATTTCCCAAAATTGAGCCCTATTTTTAATGCAGATTGACATTATTTTCTAATAAAACTAACATAATTTTAGAATAAAGATGTTGGCGACGATTTTGATAGTGCCTAAAAAATGGTCGGCGCGTTTTGTTACCAAGGAAACAGACAATATCTCTTGTATTCCAAAACTTTTTGAGGCCATAGTAAATGAAAAATTATTCAAACAAGTAAAAAACCTAATTACAGACGCACAGCATGGCTTATTTAAAGGGCGTTCACGTTCAACCCAAGCATAATTTTTCATAAGGACGTATGTAACAAAAGTAAACAAAACGAGGTTTTAAATACAACATAATAATCACACATCACATCGATGTTACTGATTTTAGATCTTAAAATTCTTTAATTCGATCTTTTTACGAATCGACGTATGTATAAATTTCTATTTTTGAAGTCTCACTGTTACATTCGTCGCTTTAACATATGGGAACTAAGAGCGACCTATGTAACAAAAAAGCAAACCAAAACAAGCGTCCAGCGATGGAAATAGGACGAACATGATCCGATTCGACGTTCATCCTAAATTGTACAGATCGCGATCTGTACAGTTTACGAACAACATTGAGTTCCCATCTTTCAAGATTGAGTGTTTCTAACTTGGACACTCGCACATAACAAAATATTGCAAGATTGAGTCTTGCTCTGAGAAGTGAGTTACTCTAGCCGTTCTATCTACACTAATAAAAATCCACACATTTTTATTGGCAAAAATCTAAGGTAATTTACAAATAAATTTTATGTGTGCGTTAATAATCACACGCTATAGGATAATCCACATAAAGGTTATTAGTTAATAACGGTTATGTGTGTTTCCACATATAGGCTATGCGAATTCACATAGCCGTTATGTGGGAAATGCCATAGTCAAAATTTATGTGTGCCACACATAATGAATATGATTGGATTTTTGTCAGTGTATGAACGAATCATGACAAACATTTGCCCCTAGAGCGTGAGTGTCTTTCTGTTTTGCCTTTCTCGTACAACAAAGTTGTACCAGAAAGGCTTTCATTTCACTCCCAAAACGTACTTTTTATAGAGCGCTTGTAGACCCATAGAATTATATACCATTCGATTCAGCTCGACAAACTGAGCAAATGTCTGTCTGTCCGTGTGTGTGTCCGTGTGTGTGTGTGTGCGTATGTGTGTGCACATTGAAACATTAGCCAATTTTTCTAGTACTAAACCTGAATCGATTTTGCTACAACAAGCTGCATTCGATGGGGAATGTTTTCTTCTTGTTCACTATTGAGTTTCATAATGATGGCACTTCTCAAAAAATAGTAAATATTCAAAGAGTTATGAGACATCATTATTTCGTAACAAATAAGCTATCGATTTTCTACACGGACAGATAAATCAACCCAAACTTTGAGTTCAATATACGCACTGATGAGAATATCGCAGAAAAAATTTACCCAAATTTGGGTAGTTTTCCCTTTCTTTCCCATGATTGCTATCAAAACTAGAGCAAGATGCAAACACCTCACCAAGGTTGCTCAGCCCAATAACCCAAATTTGAGTAAATTCAATATTCTCTATTTTGGGTTGATTAAGGTCCGCTTTGGATAAATTAAACTCAGCTTTGGGTAAATTGTTTACATGGGATTAAAGGAAAACTACCTAGTGCCAGAAAAGTCATTTTACTCAAATTTGGGTTATTGGCCCGAACTACGGTTTTGAGTGCAAACAACCCACTTTTGGGTAGTTTTGGTTTTCAGTGTACACGCTAACCTGAAATAACTCAGTCGCTGGGTCGTTTGTACTCGGATTTTTCTGATATTAGCAGTTGTCAAAATCTGGGTATGTCAACAAAATGGATCTGAGTCAGACGAACCCGAAATCTGGGTAACTGGGGACATAAACATTTTCAGATGTATCAACATGGCGTCGACCGGCGTCTAAGCCGCATGCAAGAAACAGGTAAGAAGTGTTGAATTTATCATGGCGGAGCATTGTCGGCACATCCGGCAAATGATATGCGTTGGGGAATTTGTTTTATTTAATATTTTTTACACAATAATAATTTTCGGGAGCGAAAAGAGCTGGGTACCGGTTACCCAGATTTTTTCGCTTGTACGGTTACCCAGATTTGAGTCAAGGTACCCTTACCCATATTAGAGTAACCACGGTTTTGCCGAATCTGGGTCACTTTGACATCATTTTGGGTAGATCCAGGTTAGCGTGTAGGTTATGTTCTCCCAAGACACAATTTATTCGAAACCGGCACACTGACAGCATAGAATACACAGCTTAAGGTTGGTATCGTGTTCAAAAGAAATTTCTTTTTCTATCTCAATCACATGTTAAATTCCGTTCACTGAATCGGAAAAGTAAAGAATCGAAACAAAATTCTTACAGCAGTATCCACATGAAAAGAACAAAAAACAAAATTGGCATTTGTAAGGTTCCCACGCAAAGTAATGGGAGCTGTCACTTTACTTTCGGAAAAATAGGCCTTTTCATGTGACACTGCCGGGACTGCACTTGTTTACAACCGCTGAGCAAACCGTTCAAATCCGACGCTGTCACTTTCATATAAGAACTGTCAATTGACGGTAAAATCAGCTGTTTTCAAACGTCTCGTGAAAAGGCCTATATTCTACTCGATTATTCCGTAAGTAAAAGTGACAATTTGCTCCATGCAAATCAGTTGTCAAAATTCCTCTTGGTAATATTGAACAAAATTCCGTAACCTCTCTACTTTTCAAGACAAAATTTTCAAAACGACTTATCTGCTTTTGTAAACAAAGATTCAAACGACGATTTGACGAATCTGATAGCTCTCCCACGCAAACCAACACCATCAATAGGTAGCGGAGTCCTTCACCTACCTATTGATGGTGTTGGTTTGCGTGGGAAAGCTATCAGATTCGTCAAATCGTCGTTTGAATCTTTGTTTACAAAAGCAGATAAGTCGTTTTGAAAATTTTGTCTTGTTTTTAAGTCGATACTGGCCTTTACACGGAAGAAAAAAACTTCACAAAGAAACATAGAAACCCATTAGAGCACCTCCACGGGAGTCCTCATCGCTATTCTCATTATAGCGCTCCCTCCCGAGTGCTATTTTAGGATAGCGCCCCATCTTCCCACCGGTGGTTTTTGTTTTAGGTATAGCGACTTCGTAAACATATTGAGTTCTCACCGGGCGTTGCTAAAAGTAGTCAACATCTTCTTCAATGGCTCTACATTTCAACTAGAACTTGGCTAGCTGCTAAAATTAGTATTCTATTAGCATTTTATCAGTTATTAATTTAAAGCTTTTCTGTGCCCCCATTGCATGCGTATGTATTTTGTGTGACAACTGACAACTATTTCCAAGGAGCCCATAGGTATACTCGAAAGTATCCTTGACCGAATCGGGAATAGAACTCGCCATCTCCGGAGGGCAATTCTACGCTTTTGATCCCAAGGCTAGCTGAAGACCCGTCGTAGTAAATTATTCACCGTTAATCCTTCTGGAATTTCTTCCGGGGATTTATACTTGCAGTCGAAGAAATTCCTCATGAAATTGCCACCAGTTTTCCCACAAGAATCTCTTGACAAATTCCAGCAGGAATGCTTCCACAGTTTTTTTTCTCTGAAGGATGTCTCGGAGAAAAAAAATTGTAACAACATCCGGAAGAATCCGGAGAGTTTTCAAATGAAACCACAAAAAATATATAGGGCTTTTCCAATAAATAAAATCCCGAGAGAATTTGGAAGAAATCCTAAAACTATTCTCGGAAGATTCTTAAAAGAACACAAGGATTACTGGGGAACTCCCGGAGGGATCCAAGATGATTTTCCAAAACAAATCATCTTTAAATGAATGACAAAAAAGATAAACTTGCGGGAGCTTTTCTGGAGGAACTACTTAAAGAACATACTGAACAATTACTAAAGGAAACTTCTGAGGCATTCCTGGAAGACCTTCCCTTGGAATAACTATAATAACAAAATAAAAACAGTGGAATTTTCTTTCGCGAGAAATCCATGAATATTTCGGGCTCTAGCGGGCGCCGGTGCGCATCGCTCCTCATTATAGCTGATCCATTACTGTAATCATTTCTTCGCGGAGTTGAACTGGGGCACTAGTTAAAAAAAATGAATATCTCCTTGTTTTTTAATTTACGTCGAAATTGTTCTGAAAAAAAAAACAGATTTTCTGCAATTTTTTATCAATACCAAAGTGACGTTTCACAAAATAGCGACCCTGTAGGAAATTTAGCAACCCAGTATGGGGCGCTAAATTTGGAGACTCACAACTAATTTAGAGTTGCGTTCTTATTTTACATTCCCGTTTAGATACCTCCGGTGTAAAAGTGGGTCCCTACCAGGGGCCCGGAAATAGCGATAGGGACCCAGATGGGGACTCCCGTGGAGGTGCTCTTAATGAGTTAAAAAGTACCTATTTTAAGATTTCATGTATACACTGAAAATTCTCGTTTATTTTTTCAAAATGACCTAAGAAACATATTTTCATGAATGAATTTTAATATTGCGATCAACAGACCAATATGATAGCTTTTGATTGCAGTACACAAATTAATTCATGAATAAAAGGTGACATATGTTCTTTTTAAAAGTTAAGCGTCATTTCTGCCATTTCTTTCCCCTATGGGCCGATGTGAGCAGTGAGAAGTGAAAAGTGAGACGTGAGAAGTGCGAAGTGAGGAGTGAAAAGTAAGAAGTAAGAAATGAAAAATGAGAAATGAAAAATCACCAGATGATCCGAAATGAAAACAAAAATGTTTTTCCAAATTTCCAAAAATTTCTTTGAAAAGAGCTGAAATTTTTTTGCTAATATTTTCAAATGGATATAATAGAAAAACGACGCATCCCACAAAAAAGTGTTGTATGGGTGACCATCGCAAAATCAGTCAAACTTTCTAGTGAAAATATCGGAAACAATCCAAATTGAGCCCTACACTGAAAAAATCAGTTTAAAAATTTTAAAGTCGATTTGCGAAAAACGCCCTTTTTATTTAAATGAAATTTTGTCTCAAGATAGGTGATTATGTTCCCTACCAACCGTCCATACATCGCAAGCTGGGCACTCTTAAGGAAAAAAGTTTTTCTAACAAAAACTTTTCTTGTCGGAATTATTTTCAGTGTATTTTCATCTGAAATTAAACCAATGAAAGCCATCGTTATAGAACCCCAAGCAAATCTATTTTTATGATACATTGTCTAATTTAGTCACTAAATATAGTTATTTTTAAATTAAGAGTAATATTAAGAAGGGGTTTATATCTTCAAAAAAATATTATATTCCATTATTAGCTTCTTTAGTTGCGACCAGTTACGACCAAAACATTGTACTCTGCCTGACTGTACAGGAATACTTAATATGAATATATTATGTATACATATGTTAAATCCACCCTTAAAGACACTGAAAAATCAATTCCGTCAAGAAAAAGTTTTGTTAGAACATTTTTTTCCTTCAAAGTGCCCAGCTTGCGATGTATGGACGGTTGGTAGGGAACATAATCACCTATCTTGAGACAAAACTTCGTCCAAATCGAAAAGGGCGTTTTTTGCAAATCGACTTTTAATTTTTAAATCGATTTTTTTAGTATAGGGTTCAATTTTGAGTTTTTCAAAAAGTTTTATTAGAAAGTTTGACTGATTTTGCGATAGTCACCCATACAACACTTTTTTGTAGGAAGGGTCGTTTTTCGATTATATCCATTTGAAAAAAACAGTAAAAACAAGTTTGACCCTTTTCAAAAGATAGTCTGAATCAAATTTGAATAAACTAAGTATGCACTTTTCTTTTAACTGCACTTCTTAAATATTGACCAATAAATTTACAAAAAGTCAACTTAAACAATCAGAACAATTGCAAGTTTCCAAAAAGTTCTATTTTGGCTTTACGCATTTTATTACATTTCCCTCATAACTTTTCAAAAGGACCTAAGTAAAATTTTTTCATGAATTCTCGCTTAACTTTTCAAAAGGACGTAAGTAACATTTTTTTTCATGAATTAATTTGAATACTGCAATCAATATTGTGATTCTCGCCGCTAAGGTATTGTGTCATATTATGGTACTTTACTCAATTTAAGTGTAGAATATTACATCACAAATTAAACATAATTGCACTACTAATATCCACTTAAACAATATCCCGAACGCAACACAGGCGAAAGAAAAGCAAAAAACTACTAAACCTCGAACAATTTCACTTAAAAATATCTTTTCGTAAAGGGACGACAATATGCTACATACCTTACAAGCGAATGTGGAAAAGCTTACCGAAAGCTCACATCTATTTGACATTGGTTTATTTACTTTTTGCATGGCGCACAACTCGGCGCATGGGACCCGGCGCGTAACTGGTGAGCCAGTATGCTAATTTTAGAAAAGAATCGCAATAGCTTTCATGTTGTTCTGTTGATTGCAGTACTCAAATTAATTCAAGAAAAAAATGTTACTTAGGTCCTTTTGATAAATTATGCGAGATCTATAGTATACAGCAGAAAGTCCATTGCTGATAAACGTTCATTTCGAACAATACACCGCAGATTGCTGGTTAATTTTTTTTTGACATATACTCTGTCTCGCTCAAACCAACAGCGAATAATCTAGCGACTACTTTAACGAACTATTTAAGGAACAGCTACTTTAACCGACCGTGTCCATTTAACAAGTACGGTGTTGAACATAATCTGGAGATTAAAATAACACTTAATAAAGTTTTAAAAAAACTTAGCAAGTAACCGCACAATATTGAGTAAAACAAATTAAGGGTGTAGCATTTCTGCATGCGGTGAATAAATTTCGCACCGTGTATATAACTGACAGCATGAATGTTTGTGTTGCTTCTTTCGTGCTTTATTGATGATGCTAACCTCTCAAGCAAAGTTTTCCAAAGCTTCAAATGTGGAACACGAAAACTAATGGACGAACACACACGCGCTAGAGACCCGAAGCCGATGACTTCATCCGCCTCAACACAGCTGTAAAAGTTTCGTCGTTGGAAATAAAAATCGCATACCTACGTACATGCTTTCTCGTGCGCTCGTTACGTTTGCTGCCATTTTGTTTCATGCTTTGGAAGGAAAGAAGAGGCGTGTCATTAAGGCAAACTGCTTGTTGGTTGGTTTGGGTGGAATGATGGTGTAGTTTGGGCATATGGGTGATTTGAACATAACGTTCGTTTTCATACACCTCCTTATTTCCATATTATGCGGCTTTTTTTTTCATTTATATTTATGTGAATTGTTGGTTTCATTTTCACAAATGTACTTGTACAATTATTACACAAAGGGATGCAAAATCAATGTATGACATACAACTATGTAGTATGATTGAACTTTAATATTACATTGGTGAAAAAACACTACGTGGGAATCAGGAAAGTTGGAAACATATCGAATTTTAATCCATATGTATTTTTCAAAACGCGCCGTTGCGCTAATCATTGTATTTACTATCGCTAATCATTGTACTACCGCACGATCGCATATTTGTAACATATGCATTTTTTCCTTTCTCGTACAACAAAGTTGTACCGAAAGGCTATATGATTGCTAAAAAAAAACTTGATAGAAGGCCCGGAGACCCATAGTGTTATATACCGATCGACTCAGCTCGACAAACTGAGGTGACGTCTGTTTTTTTGTGTATGTGTGTGTGTATGTGTACAAATTTTGTAGGCACACTTTTTAGAACTTAGAATTATCCGATTTACTCGCAACAAGTTGCATTCGACGGGGAATTGTTTGCTATTGGAAATGGGCCCGATCATTGCTTTTCGGAATTATTGAAAAAACATTGTTTTTCCCCAAAGGTCCCCCTAGAAAATTCAAAGAACAATTTTTTTTTTGAATGGTGGCAAGGCAAAAATATTAAAAGTGATCGAAAAAATGTGATCTATTCCCCCAAAGAGCTTTTTTGACCTTTCTAATGTGATTTTTTCAATATATTTTATAATGCACGAGAAAGGCATCATCACTGCTAGGTGGATTAATCTGGGTTTTTTTTTGCATGACTACACGTGGGACGTCGAGCGCGCTTGCCTAATTATGTGCACTATAGATTAAAAGTTACCCCCAACCCAACATACGCGACTAGACAATTGCGACGCGATTCTATCGCTTGGCGACTGCGATTCTGTCGCCGTTGGTATGGAAGCGTAAGTGAAACATGCCTGCAGCGACCCAACAATAGAATTGCAGCAACTAGTTGTCGCCCTCGCGGCGATGAAATCGCTTAGGTCTGAGGGAGCCTTAAAGCCCCTCAACTCATTATTTAGCATTATGTGTACTTTATTCCCATTTTATTTCTTACCAGCGAAATTTCCTGTAGTTTCGAGAACTTCGACAGTTAGATACTATTTAAAATCTTCAAAATATTGACGTGGGATGAAGCAATGTCTTTAAAATTTGAAAGCAAAAGCTGAGTAGCTTTCAATTTAAGTGCGAACATGGTGCGATGCTAATTGGGATTTGGAATTTTGTTTAGCTAACAGAATGAAAAAGCAAAAAGGACGCAAATGATGCCGAAATTACGAATTCCATTAAGGCTCAAGACTCCATCACAATGTTTTGAAAATTAATGACTGTATCGCTTGTTTGTAATAGTGAGGCAATTGGTACGGAAAAGTGCAGCAGCGATAGATAAATTTTGTTTACAACTGGGGTGGGTGGAAATGGGGTGTTAAAAATATGCCAGCTGATGCATAATGTTGCCAGACTTGACGAAACGTTTATTCTATATCATAACACATGTTCACGGTGTATCAAATATATATAGGTATTTATCAGTCTAAAATTGTTTATACACCACTTGGAATGTAACAGAAGCTTACATAACATGTTTAAATATTTATTTCTGGTATATTTGTTCAATCCGACAAACAGCAATGCCTTTTCCAATAAACAAATCTGGCAACGGAGAAGAGATGATTATTTTCTTTTGTATGCACACCTTTGTTTGCGTGTTGGCTGGCGTATACGTTGTATTGTTCGGATTGAATGAAGTTGCATCGCGTAGATTTTGAACTCACCATTTCACTTATTGCGCTAGTGAATTTGAGTCTTCCGCATTTTATTGCATTCACAATACGGTCGTCAAATTTGTCTCTCACTTCGATTTTTGGAAAGCAGTTTTCGACAGTTTTTGGGCGTGAAGTGAATTAATTGGTAGTCAAGGTTGAAGAAAAATGTGAACCTCAGTTAGTGAATATGTTTTAGGAGTGATAAAATCAAGGAAACAATGGGAAAACAATCAAGTGAAAATCAAGTGAGTGTGTATGTGTTTGATTCGAACGTTCGAACGTTAGTATGCGTTCGATGAACATAAGAATATTGGCCTAGGAAAAACGCAGTTTTCAGCGTTTTTCCAGCAGTTCCTCAGTAATTGCTAGTTTTGGTAAGTGGAAAATTAATATGGAAATGCCATGAATATATTATGATGGAGGGTAAGTCCGTAAAAAGCCCCAAAATGTTGAATTTAGTTCAAAACTTTATTAGTATTAGTGCGGATTCGAATAAAATCATCGTCATTACCGGATTGATTACGGTTTATAGAGCCTTAATATACGAGCATGTTATTGGAAAAAATATCCTGCAAGGCCTTAATATACTTCTATTTCAAGACGTCGTTTCCAGACGTTGTTCGGCCCCCATGCATGAAACCCTGTCTAGTATTTGCGGACGATAAACTTTTCAAGCGGACTCAATCTGTTAATGCTGGACATAATGTTGTACGCCGAATTAAGTAGGGTTATTCCTCGGTAATTGACACCAGTCTGCGCCCTGTATTAAAGAGAGGATCATTATATTGCAACCTTCAAAATCAGTAAAAACGTTAGAAACGTAAAATCTGTGACCTTAATTTCTAAACAAAAAATATGAAAAATATAATTTAATTCATTCACTTGAAGCAGCAAGTTCATTGACTTATTTAGGACGATACACAAATTATTCTTAACTTTTGTCCCTCCCTTTCGATTTGTTTACTTGAATTATCCGAGAATTGTTTTTATGTATGTTCTAGCAGATTTTTTTTCTCTTGCTTTTCAAATATTTTTTCATATTTTTTATGGAAAAATAATGGTTCTGGCAGGTTTGGACCTATTATTGCTTAAAATGGGTTATTACGATCAAGAGGATAAGAGATTTTCATAGCGTCTTTTTTGTCAGTAATGAATTTCCGAGCCTCGGTAAAAAAAAATATGTTGATTATTTTGGTGTTTAGGTACTTATTCGGTACTTTTCATTAAATGCATAAAATGCAGAACAGCACAAAAAGCCGGTAGAAATTTATACAGTGCCACCGAAAAAAAAACGAAAATTTGCCGACCAGCCTTTAAAAAATATTAAACGCGGTTGTAGAACTTCTCGCTCTTGTTTTGTTGCTTATTGTAAATTGTTTCCGTCATGCTACATGCACACATGCGTACATGCGTTTCCAAAAGTGAACTTTTTTGTATTTTGCAAAACTCAGCCACAGATCGCACAGCTGTGTAAAACAAGTTGAAATGTATCGATGCCCTCTGGCTTTAAATTTTTTTTAAAGAATTTATCATGGAGTATTGTTTCCTGAATTATCGTACTAAACATCTTTCATAGTATGCTACATATCGTAAAAGATCAAAACTGCCAATCAAAAACTGCCAAAGTCTTCATTATTCCATTCTTTTATTTTATGCAAATGAACATTGATTAAATATACTGTCCAGTCAGTAAAATAGGCTTCCAAAAAACAAAACCTCATTTACTGACTAACTCAGTTATGGTCATATTTATTTGACTTTTTCGTTTATGCTGAACTCTCTGTAGGGATCGTACACTTATTACTAATTACGCCATTTTCTTACGCTCCATATACATAAAAAATTATTTGTATGGGAAAATCTTACATGGGCGGAGGAGGGGTTGAAAAACTCAGAAAAAAATGCTTACGTAATTAGTGTACGGCACCTAATATAAGATTTTGCTGGAAATTACTGGGTGATCCGTAGTTCAAAAACCCGACTTAATCCACCTACAGTGAACGCAACCCTTCTTACACTTTTGAATGGTTGTGTGTGCCCAGTGCATATTACAATTTCTATGCATATGACCTTCAATTGAATATAAAATAACTGATATTATCATGCTTTTATCGATTTCAAAATAAAAAACCCGACTTAATCCACCTACAGTGAACGCAACCCTTCTTACACTTTTGAATGGTTGTGTGTGCCCAGTGCATATTACAATTTCTATGCATATGACCTTCAATTGTATATAAAATAACTGATATTATCATGCTTTTATCGATTTCAAAATAAAAACCCGACTTAATCCACCTACAGTGAACGCAACCCTTCTTACACTTTTGAATGGTTGTGTGTGCCCAGTGCATATTACAATTTTTATGCATATGACCTTCAATTGAATGTAAAATAACTGATATTATCATGCTTTTATCGATTTCAAAATAAAAAACCCGACTTAATCCACCTACAGTGAACGCAACCCTTCTTACACTTTTGAATGGTTGTGTGTGCCCAGTGCATATTACAATTTCTATGCATATGACCTTCAATTGAATGTAAAATAACTGATATTATCATGCTTTTAACGATTTCAAAATAAAAAAAGGGATATTTCCGGAAATTAAACAATTTTTAAAAAATACAAAAAGACTGCAGATTTGATTTGCCGCCTTAAATGGCAATATTACAGCTTCTGTTTAAGCCCAAAAGAGTTCAAATCGGGTCATAGACGGCTGAGATATTGGTGTGACAATTCTTCATTAGTAGTCTGAAAATATGTCTCATATTCGTATTTCACAGATATCTCTGAAACCGAATTTCCAATTGCAGAAAAAAAAATGAATGGGTCCAATGACAAAAACATAGCTTTCGTTTAAAGATAAAATCGCATAAATCGGTCCAAGGACGACTGAGATCTTGATGGGACATATTTTACCAATGTGTGAAGTTGATACGTCTAATGCTTTATGTTCGTATTTCAGAGATATCTCCGGAACCCAATGTCTAATTGCAAAAACAAAATACAATGGGTTCAATGGCAAAGTCATAGCTTTCGTTTAAAGATAAAATCATGCAAATTGGTTTACAGACGGCTGAGATATTCATGTGACATTATTTTGTTAGTTTTCTGAAAATGCACTTCATGTTCGTATTTCTCACATATCTCTGGAACCAAATGTCCGATTGCAAAAAAATTGAACTCGTACAATGACAAAGTCATAGCTTTCGTTTAGTGTTAAAATCGTGCAAATCGGTCCACGGACGGCTGAGATCTTGATGTGAGATTTTTGTAACGCACACACATACGCACACACGCACACACGCACACACGCACACACACACACATACATACATGTGCTCAGTTCGTCGAGCTGAGTTGATTGGTATATACGACTTGGGTCTCCGAGCCTCGGATAAAAGTCGGTTTTTCAAGCGATCTTTATACCCTTCTTAGGGTGTAAGAAGGGTAAAAGGGATATTTCTGAAAATTTAACAATTTTAAAAAATACAAAAGGCTGCAGATTTGATTTGCCGCCTTAAATGGCAATATTACAGCTTCTGTTTAAGCCCGAAAGAGTTCAAATCGGGTCATAGACGGCTGAGATATTGGTGTGACAATTTTCATTAGTAGTCTGAAAATATGTCTCATATTCGTATTTCACAGATATCTCTGAAACCGAATTTCCGATTGCAGAAAAAAATAATGAGTCCAATGACAAAACATAGCTTTCGTTTAAAGATAAAATCGCACAAATCGGTCCAAGGACGATTGAGATCTTGTTGGGACATATTTTACCAATGTGTGAAGTTGATACGTCTAATGCTTTATGTTCGTATTTCAGAGATATCTCCGGAACCCAATGTCTAATTGCAAAACAAAATACAATGGGTTCAATGGCAAAGTCATAGCTTTCGTTTAAAGATAAAATCATGCAAATTGGTTTACAGACGGCTGAGATATTCATGTGACATTATTATGTTAGTTTTCTGAAAATGCACTTCATGTTCGTATTTCTCACATATCTCTGGAACCAAATGTCCGATTGCAAAAAAAATTGAACTCGTACAATGACAAAGTCATAGCTTTCGTTTAGTGTTAAAATCGGTCCACGGACGGCTGAGATCTTGATGTGAGATTTTTGTAACGCACACACATACGCACACACGCACACACGCACACACACACACACATACATACATGTGCTCAGTTCGTCGAGCTGAGTTGATTGGTATATACGACTTGGGTCTCCGGGCCTCGGATAAAAAGTCGGTTTTTCAAGCGATCTTTATACCCTTCTTAGGGTGTAAGAAGGGTAAAAGGATATTTCCGGAAATTAAACAATTTTAAAAATACAAAAGACTGCAGATTTGATTTGCCGCCTTAAATGGCAATATTACAGCTTCTGTTTAAGCCCAAAAGAGTGCAAATCGTGTCATAGACGGCTGAGATATTGGTGTGACAATTCTTCATTAGTAGTCTGAAAATATGTCTCATATGCGTATTTCACAGATATCTCTGAAACCGAATTTCCAATGGCAGAAAAAAAGGAATGGGTCCAATGACAAAACATACCTTTCGTTTATAGATCACATCGCATCAATCGGTCCAAGGACGACTGAGATCTTGATGGGACATATTTTACCAATGTGTGAAGTTGATACGTATAATGCTTTCTGTTCGTATTTCAGAGAAATCTCCGGAACCCAATGTCTAATTGCAAAAACAAAATACAATGGGTTCAATGGCAAAGTCATAGCTTTCGTTTCAAGATAAAATCATGCAAATTGGTTTACAGACGGCTGAGATATTCATGTGACATTATTTTTGTTTGTTTTCTGAAAATGCACTTCATGTTCGTATTTCTCACATATCTCTGGAACCAAATGCCCGATTGCAAAAAAAATGAACTCGTACAATGACAAAGTCATAGCTTTCGTTTAGTGTTAAAATCGTGCAAATCGGTCCACGGACGGCTGAGATCTTGATGTGAGATTTTTGTAACGCACACACATACGCACACACGCACACACGCACACACACACACACATACATACATGTGCTCAGTTCGTCGAGCTGAGTTGATTGGTATATACGACTTGGGTCTCCGAGCCTCGGATAAAAGTCGGTTTTTCAAGCGATCTTTATACCCTTCTTAGGGTGTAAGAAGGGTAAAAGGGATATTTCCGGAAATTAAACAATTTTAAAAAATACAAAAGACTGCAGATTTGATTTGCCGCCTTAAATGGCAATATTACAGCTTCTGTTTAAGCCCAAAAGAGTTCAAATCGGGTCATAGACGGCTGAGATATTGGTGTGACAATTCTTCATTAGTAGTCTGAAAATATGTCTCATATTCGTATTTCACAGATATCTCTGAAACCGAATTTCCAATTGCAGAAAAAATGAATGGGTCCAATGACAAAACATAGCTTTCGTTTAAAGATAAAATCGCATAAATCGGTCCAAGGACGACTGAGATCTTGATGGGACATATTTTACCAATGTGTGAAGTTGATACGTCTAATGCTTTATGTTCGTATTTCAGAGATATCTCCGGAACCCAATGTCTAATTGCAAAACAAAATACAATGGGTTCAATGGCAAAGTCATAGCTTTCGTTTAAAGATAAAATCATGCAAATTGGTTTACAGACGGCTGAGATATTCATGTGACATTATTTTGTTAGTTTTCTGAAAATGCACTTCATGTTCGTATTTCTCACTTATCTCTGGAACCAAATGTCCGATTGCAAAAAATTGAACTCGTACAATGACAAAGTCATAGCTTTCGGTTAGGGTTAAAATCGTGCAAATCGGTCCACGGACGGCTGAGATCTTGATGTGAGAGTTTTGTAACGCACACACATACGCACACACGCACACACCCACACACACACACACACACATACATACAAGTGCTCAGTTCGTCGAGCTGAGTTGCTTGGTATATACGACTTGGGTCGCCGAGTCTCGGATAAAAAGTAGGTTTTTCAAGCGATCTTTATACCCTTCTTAGGGTGTAAGAAGGGTAACAAGGGATATTTCTGAAAATTTAACAATTTTAAAAATACAAAAGGCTGCAGATTTGATTTGCCGCTTCAAATGGCAATATTACAGCTTCTGTTTAAGCCCGAAAGAGTTCAAATCGGGTCATAGACGGCTGAGATATTGGTGTGACAATTTTTCATTAGTAGTCTGAAAATATGTCTCATATTCGTATTTCACAGATATCTCTGAAACCGAATTTCCGATTGCAGGAAAAAAATAATGAGTCCAATGACAAAAACATAGCTTTCGTTTAAAGATAAAATCGCACAAATCGGTCCAAGGACGATTGAGATCTTGTTGGGACATATTTTACCAATGTGTGAAGTTGATACGTCTAATGCTTTATGTTCGTATTTCAGAGATATCTCCGGAACCCAATGTCTAATTGCAAAAACAAAATACAATGGGTTCAATGGCAAAGTCATAGCTTTCGTTTAAAGATAAAATCATGCAAATTGGTTTACAGACGGCTGAGATATTCATGTGACATTATTATGTTAGTTTTCTGAAAATGCACTTCATGTTCGTATTTCTCACATATCTCTGGAACCAAATGTCCGATTGCAAAAAAAATTGAACTCGTACAATGACAAAGTCATAGCTTTCGTTTAGTGTTAAAATCGGTCCACGGACGGCTGAGATCTTGATGTGAGATTTTTGTAACGCACACACATACGCACACACGCACACACGCACACACACACACACATACATACATGTGCTCAGTTCGTCGAGCTGAGTTGATTGGTATATACGACTTGGGTCTCCGGGCCTCGGATAAAAAGTCGGTTTTTCAAGCGATCTTTATACCCTTCTTAGGGTGTAAGAAGGGTAAAAAGGGATATTTCCGGAAATTAAACAATTTTTAAAAAATACAAAAAGACTGCAGATTTGATTTGCCGCCTTAAATGGCAATATTACAGCTTCTGTTTAAGCCCAAAAGAGTTCAAATCGGGTCATAGACGGCTGAGATATTGGTGTGACAATTCTTCATTAGTAGTCTGAAAATATGTCTCATATTCGTATTTCACAGATATCTCTGAAACCGAATTTCCAATTGCAGAAAAAAATGAATGGGTCCAATGACAAAACATAGCTTTCGTTTAAAGATAAAATCGCATAAATCGGTCCAAGGACGACTGAGATCTTGATGGGACATATTTTACCAATGTGTGAAGTTGATACGTCTAATGCTTTATGTTCGTATTTCAGAGATATCTCCGGAACCCAATGTCTAATTGCAAAAACAAAATACAATGGGTTCAATGGCAAAGTCATAGCTTTCGTTTAAAGATAAAATCATGCAAATTGGTTTACAGACGGCTGAGATATTCATGTGACATTATTTTGTTAGTTTTCTGAAAATGCACTTCATGTTCGTATTTCTCACATATCTCTGGAACCAAATGTCCGATTGCAAAAAAATTGAACTCGTACAATGACAAAGTCATAGCTTTCGTTTAGTGTTAAAATCGTGCAAATCGGTCCACGGACGGCTGAGATCTTGATGTGAGATTTTGTAACGCACACACATACGCACACACGCACACACGCACACACACACACACATACATACATGTGCTCAGTTCGTCGAGCTGAGTTGATTGGTATATACGACTTGGGTCTCCGAGCCTCGGATAAAAAGTCGGTTTTCCAAGCGATCTTTATACCCTTCTTAGGGTGTAAGAAGGGTAAAAGGATATTTCCGGAAATTAAACAATTTTAAAAAATACAAAAGACTGCAGATTTGATTTGCCGCCTTAAATGGCAATATTACAGCTTCTGTTTAAGCCCAAAAGAGTTCAAATCGGGTCATAGACGGCTGAGATATTGGTGTGACAATTCTTCATTAGTAGTCTGAAAATATGTCTCATATTCGTATTTCACAGATATCTCTGAAACCGAATTTCCAATTGCAGAAAAAAATGAATGGGTCCAATGACAAAAACATAGCTTTCGTTTAAAGATAAAATCGCATAAATCGGTCCAAGGACGACTGAGATCTTGATGGGACATATTTTACCAATGTGTGAAGTTGATACGTCTAATGCTTTATGTTCGTATTTCAGAGATATCTCCGGAACCCAATGTCTAATTGCAAAAACAAAATACAATGGGTTCAATGGCAAAGTCATAGCTTTCGTTTAAAGATAAAATCATGCAAATTGGTTTACAGACGGCTGAGATATTCATGTGACATTATTTTGTTAGTTTTCTGAAAATGCACTTCATGTTCGTATTTCTCACATATCTCTGGAACCAAATGTCCGATTGCAAAAAAAATGAACTCGTACAATGACAAAGTCATAGCTTTCGTTTAGTGTTAAAATCGTGCAAATCGGTCCACGGACGGCTGAGATCTTGATGTGAGATTTTTGTAACACACACACATACGCACACACGCACACACGCACACACACATACATACATGTGCTCAGTTCGTCGAGCTGAGTTGATTGGTATATACGACTTGGGTCTCCGGGCCTCGGATAAAAAGTCGGTTTTTCAAGCGATCTTTATACCCTTCTTAGGGTGTAAGAAGGGTAAAACCGGACTTAATCCACCTACAGTGAACGCAACCCTTCTTACACTTTTGAATGGTTGTGTGTGCCCAGTGCATATTACAATTTCTATGCATATGACCTTCAATTGAATATAAAATAACTGATATTATCATGCTTTTATCGATTTCAAAATAAAAAAACCCGACTTAATCCACCTACAGTGAACGCAACCCTTCTTACACTTTTGAATGGTTGTGTGTGCCCAGTGCATATTACAATTTCTATGCATATGACCTTCAATTGTATATAAAATAACTGATATTATCATGCTTTTATCGATTTCAAAATAAAAACCCGACTTAATCCACCTACAGTGAACGCAACCCTTCTTACACTTTTGAATGGTTGTGTGTGCCCAGTGCATATTACAATTTTTATGCATATGACCTTCAATTGAATGTAAAATAACTGATATTATCATGCTTTTATCGATTTCAAAATAAAAAACGCAACCCTTCTTACACTTTTGAATGGTTGTGTGTGCCCAGTGCATATTACAATTTCTATGCATATGACCTTCAATTGAATATAAAATAACTGATATTATTATGCTTTTATCGATTTCAGAATGAAAAAGGGATATTTCTGGAAATTTAACAATTTTTTAAAAAATACAAAAAAACTGCAGATTTGATTTGCCGCCTTAAATGGCAATATTACAGCTTCTGTTTAAGCCCAAAAGAGTTCAAATCGGGTCATGACGGCTGAGATATTGGTGTGACAATTCTTCATTAGTAGTCTGAAAATATGTCTCATATTCGTACTTCACAGATATCTCTGAAACCGAATTTCCGATTGCCGAAAAAAAATAATGGGTCCAATGACAAAAACATAGCTTTCGTTTGAAGATAAAATCGCACAAATCGGTCCAAGGACGACTGAGATCTTGATGGGACATATTTTACCAATGTGTAAAGTTGATACGTCTAATGCTTTATGGTCGTATTTCAGCGATATCTCCGGAACCCAATGTCTAATTGCGAAAACAAAATACATTGGGTTGAATGGCAAAGTCATAGCTTTCGTTTAAAGATAAAATCATGCAAATTGGTTTACAGACGGCTGAGATATTCATGTGACATTATTTTATTAGTTTTCTGAAAATGCACTTCATGTTCGTATTTCTCACATATCTCTGGAACCAAATGTCCGATTGCAAAAAAAATTGAACTCGTACAATGACAAAGTCATAGCTTTCGTTTAGTGTTAAAATCGTGCAAATCGGTCCACGGACGTCTGAGATCTTGATGTGAGATTTTTGTAACGCACACACATACGCACACACGCACACACGCACACACACACACACACACATACATACATGTGCTCAGTTCGTCGAGCTGAGTTGATTGGTATATACGACTTGGGTCTCCGAGCCTCGGATAAAAAGTCGGTTTTTCAAGCGATCTTTATACCCTTCTTAGGGTGTAAGAAGGGTAAAAAGGATATTTCTGGAAATTTAACAATTTTAAAAAAATACAAAAAGGCTGCAGATTTGATTTGCCGCCTTAAATGGCAATATTACAGCTTCTGTTTAAGCCCAAAAGAGTTCAAATCGAGTCATAGACGGCTGAGATATTGGTGTGACAATTCTTCATTAGTAGTCTGAAAATATGTCTCATATTTGTATTTCACAGATATCTCTGAAACCGAATTTCCGATTGCAGAAAAAAATGAATGGGTCCAATGACAAAAACATAGCTTTCGTTTAAAGATAAAATGGCACAAATCGGTCCAAGGACGACTGAGATCTTGATGGGACATATTTTACCAATGTGTGAAGTTGATGCGTCTAATGCTTTACGTTCGTATTTAAAAGATATCTCCGGAACCCAATGTCTAATTGCAAAAACAAAATACAATGGGTTCAATGGCAAAGTCATAGCTTTCGTTTAAAGATAAAATCATGCAAATTGGTTTACAGACGGCTGAGATATTCATGTGACAGTATTTTGTTAGTTTTCTGAAAATACACTTCATGTTCGTATTTCTCACATATCTCTGGAACCAAATGTCCGATTGCAAAAAAAATTGAACTCGTACAATGACAAAGTCATAGCTTTCGTTTAGTGTTAAAATCGTGCAAATCGGTCCACGGACGGCTGAGATCTTGATGTGAGATTTTGTAACGCACACACACATGCACACACGCACACACGCACACACACACACACACATACATACATGTGCTCGGTTCGTCGAGCTGAGTTGATTGGTATATACGACTTGGGTCTCCGAGCCTCGGACAAAAAGTCAGGTTTTCAAGCGATCTTTATACCCTTCTTAGGGTGTAAGAAGGGTAAAAGGGATATTTCTGAAAATTTAACAATTTCAAAAAATACAAAAAGGCTGCAGATTTGATTTGCTGCCTTAAATGGCAATATTACAGCTTCTGTCTAAGCCCAAAAGAGTTCAAATCGGGTCATAGACGGCTGAGATATTGGTGTGACAATTTTTCATTAGTAGTCTGAAAATATGTCTCATATTCGTATTTCACAGATATCTCTGAAACCGAATTTCCGATTGCAGAAAAAAATTAATGAGTCCAATGACAAAAACATAGCTTTCGTTTAAAGATAAAATCGCACAAATCGGTCCAAGGACGACTGAGATCTTGATGGGACATATTTTACCAATGTGTGAAGTTGATACGTCCAATGCTTTATGTTCGTATTCCAGAGATATCTCCGGAACCCAATGTCTAATTGCAAAAACAAAATACAATGGGTTCAATGGCAAAGTCATAGCTTTCGTTTAAAGATAAAATCATGCAAATTGGTTTACAGACGGCTGAGATATTCATGTGACATTATTTTGTTAGTTTTCTGAAAATGCACTTCATGTTCGTATTTCTCACATATCTCTGGAACCAAATGTCCGATCGCAAAAAAAATTGAACTCGTACAATGACAAAGTCATAGCTTTCGTTTAGTGTTAAAATCGTGCAAATCGGTCCACGGATGGCTGAGATCTTGATGTGAGATTTTTGTAACGCACACACATACGCACACACGCACACACGCACACACACACACACATACATACATTTGCTCAGTTCGTCGAGCTGAGTTGATTGGTATATACGATTTGGGTCTCCGAGCCTCGGATAAAAAGTCGGTTTTTCAAGCGATCTTTATACCCTTCTTAGGGTGTAAGAAGGGTAAAAAGGGATATTTCTGGAAATTTAACAATTTCAAAAATACAAAAGACTGCAGATTTTATTTTCCACCCTAAATGGCAATATTACAGCTTCTGTTTAAGCCCAAAAGAGTTCAAATCGGGTCATAGACGGCTGAGATATTGGTGTGACAATTCTTCATTAGTAGTCTGAAAATATGTCTCATATTCGTATTTCACAGATATCTCTGAAACCGAATTTCCAATTGCAGAAAAAAATGAATGGGTCCAATGACAAAAACATAGCTTTCGTTTAAAGATAAAATCGCACAAATCGGTCGAAGGACGACTGAGATCTTGATGGGACATATTTTACCAATGTGTGAAGTTGATACGTCTAATGTTTTATGTTCGTATTTCAAAGATATCTCCGGAACCCAATGTCTAATTGCAAAAACAAAATACATTGGGTTCAATGGCAAAGTCATAGCTTTCGTTTAAAGATAAAATCATGCAAATTGGTTTACAGACGGCTGAGATATTCATGTGACATTATTTTGTTAGTTTTCTGAAAATGCATTTCATGTTCGTATTTCTCACATATCTCTGGAACCAAATGTCCGATTGCAAAAAAAATTGAACTCGTACAATGACAAAGTCATAGCTTTCGATTAGTGTTAAAATCGTGCAAATCGGTACACGGACGGCTGAGATCTTGATGTGAGATTTTTGTAACGCACACACATACGCACACACGCACACACGCACACACACACACACATACATACATGTGCTCAGTTCGTCGAGCTGAGTTGATTGGTATATACGACTTGGGTCTCCGAGCCTCGGATAAAAAGTCGGTTTTTCAAGCGATCTTTATACCCTTCTTAGGGTGTAAGAAGGGTAAAAAGGGATATTTCTGGAAATTTAACAATTTTTAAAAAATACAAAAAGACTGCAGA